>NW_018165040.1:2414079-2460163 GCF_001263595.1 Phalaenopsis equestris
AGAATGCAAATACCCGTCTGTGAGAAAATAAATATCATTTAGGGAAAACCGTGGACTCGTTTGGAAAACTTTTTAAAATTGGGATTTTAAAATACTCGTTCATGGGAAAAGCGAGTACCCGTCTGTGGGAATTAAGTACCGTTCAGGGAAAGTAAAGTATCGTTCGAGAAATTTCTATTTGTGATCTAACCTTTTGTTTAGGTACATTGAAGACCCGTTGCGTCTTTTAAGGTTGTTGGTTAAATTTACATTTTTGTTCTCCGGCTGCATTGTCTTACAACACTGACCAGTGCGACTTTTAAGACAGATGAGAAGACTGTCATTCTTCTGTGCCCCCTAATAGGGGTTTATGCCGGGAGGTTTCCAATATGCTGATATTGGACTTGTAAATAATATAAAAATATTGAATGTTTGGACTTTAAAAATGACATAAAATTAAAAGAAAATGAATGTTATAAAATACAAAATAATATTTAAGCTATAGTTGAAGTCATTTCAAGAGGATAAATTACATGCACTTGAGACTTGCATAAGAGTGATGAAAAATTGAATGACTCATCTAATTACTATAGTTAGACTTATCTTTGGCTTTAAATTCTATCATATTTGAAGTTGATTCAATTAAATATATATACTGATGTAAATGAATATTTATGTGATCAATTTGAAAACATAAATTAGGGCTAAACTTGATTGGATCAAAGCTTAGGGGGCTGGCAAATTGAATTAAATTTTGAATATTATAAATTGGGGCTAAATTTAAGATATGTATTTTTAAATGTTGAAATGAAGAATTAATATTTCAAATCTTAACCAGCTTCGTAACAAGTTTACAAACGAACAAAAGACAATATTTTATAAAGCTTAAAGTGAACCTTCACATGCATCAATATATTCATTCAAATAAAGCAAATTTATCTAAATTCGAGTCTTACATGTGATTCAATTCATACTTTAAAATTATGCAAATTGCCTTAAGGTATGTAAAGTCGTCTAAAATAGTCAAAATATGTGAGATTTAAATGCCTGCATGTGCTTCGACCAACTTATAGAATGTTTAAATATTAGATTCGAGAATATTGCACGGGTTAATCGGGTCGCCTTTTCTATAGGGCATGGTTGTAAGTCCCACCCAACGAGTTTGATCCTCTTCCTCGTAAGAATTGAAGTTGACGAGTCTAGTAATTTTAAAATAAATGTCCAAATCCTAAAATAAAAAAAAAATTACTGGTTCAAATCACCTAGTTCAAATCTCTTACCTATAAATATAGGAGTTAACAAGATTTAATTTTTTAAAAGCTTAAACTAACAAAACTAAATGTTCCCCCTTCAAACTTAAATATCTTAAGTGTTCAAATTCCTTGATGTTAGTTGTTTGATCTAAGATTTCAACCGGAGGGGTTAATCTTTAAAATCAAGCTTTTCAAAATAACTAACTAATATGTAAAATAAAATTCAATCACTTAAGAGTTAAATACAAAATTCATCCGCCCTCCGCCAAAGTTTGTTGAGGGTCACAAACTTTTAATTGACTTCAACTTATAAAAAGTGAATGACAGATCAAATTCATCTTTATATTCACAATTAAAGCAATCAGGCCGAATTCTATGTCTGCATGATTCTGTAGCCAAATGACACCACAAAATAATAGTTTTGACCAGAGCCCTCTGATCAGGTGATTTTCGCCATTATATTTAAGTCACGACCGAGCCCTTATGTTTCCCAACAACTATTCTATCCTTTGAGTCGTGAATTGTAATAGTACAATTACTTTGACATGAAACCTTCTGTTAGCTCAGGTTGATTTAAATTTGTCCCCTTAGACAAATATCCATCTCAGATTTACAAGAATTTCTTGGACGATGCAACTCTGGTTGCTAAAAAGTATATTTCTATCAGGTTGGGTTGACTACCTCTTTTGAGGGAATACGACGGCCCAGGATGACAGAATCATGAGATCTTAATCAGGTTTCATCTTTATTCTCACACCATCAATTCTAAGCTTCAAGTGATGAATTATACAACTAAAATTCTAAGTCTTTTGCTATTGTATGTTACATACTCAATTCTTAATGGGTAGCCTTAATCGAAATTGCTCCTATTATTGGGAGGGATAATTAACCATAGGGCTATGGGAAACCTTGAATCCCAGATCAAAAAGTCATCGCAAAATGAGGGCGAAATCTCTGGGTAATCTACTATTCAATCTGCCTTCTAAAAATTTGACCCTGCAAAGCTCTCTCAACAAACAAAAATAAAACAAAATACAGAGAATTTTGGGGAGCGGTTGTGAATTTTTGAAGCCCACACTGTGACCAAGTTCAGAGTGGCACTCTTAGTGGCGTGTGTTTCTTTTACATATTAGTTAACTAAAACAATACTTCAGGGAACCATGTCTCATATGGGAGTCAAAGGCCTATGTAAAAGGTCATCCAAATTCTTGTCTATCAATTCTCCTTCAGGGATCTTGGATTATTGACTCGCTTTCTTCGAGTTGAAGTTATCTTCACTGCCAAGGCTTATTTATCTCTCAACGCCATACACAAAGATTTGCTTTCCTTGTATGAAAGATGCAAAACCAATTGTTACCTGCCTTGTCCCTGCTACACTGTCTCCTTTTTACTTTGACATAGTGCTATACGGTCTCTTTTTGTATCGCCCTATTGTTGGCTTGCTTTAGTTCCTGTTGCTTACACGATCCCTATATATTAAATAGGCCATATAAATTCAGGCATAATCTTCACTACCCTTCCCTCCCCTTCCCAAATGCATTTTCCAATAAAGTAGAGGTGTCGATTCGGGTTCGTGGCTCGGGTTTGGGTCCAACCCAAAAATTATCTTACCAGTATAGGGTCAACCCGAAACCGACCCAAATAATAAACAGGTCTAAAACTAAGACCCAAATTCGAGCTTGACCCGTTAACCCAAACCTGACCGAAAATTTCGTGCTTATTTGCATAATGTTTGGATTTTCGGGTTCAACCCGAACCCGACACGAATAATAAATGGATCGAAATGTAGCCGAACCCTACTCGAAAAATATTCGGTTAAACACTGACCCGGATTTTTTTGAGTCGAGTTCCGAGTTGTGTTGGCATGTTGTGTCAATTTTTAGCACTCCTACAATGAAGGGAAAAATACAGCCTAGTGAGCTGGCTGGTACCCAAGTGCTCCTGGATGGGGTGAACTGAAGTTTGGGTAAGTGAATCCAGAATGGGGACGCCCTGTTCCAGTAGAGTTTATTTTAATAATAGCATTTTAATTTGAATCAGGCATGAGAGTCCTCAATTTTGGAGGCTCATGTTCTCATGTATGTTTTTGTCAGTGCTGAAGTTTAAATGACATAAGGTAAACATGGGCATGTATTCTACTTAGAATATGAACTGTTTCTTCTTTTTTTGATATTGTAGGAAGCCGCATGTAAACGTTGGGACTATTGGGCATGTTGATCATGGGAAAACTACTCTGACAGCAGCAATAACTAAGGTTTAATTTTGTTTGAAATGATTTGTTCGTGATTTGTTATTTCATTTTCGTCTCCATTTGAAAAGTTAATTATTTTATGTGCATGAAAGCTCTGCATTATCATGATGGTAAAGTTTTATTTTCTTGCTTAGGTATTAGCTGAAGAAGGTAAAGCTAAAGCTGTTGCTTTTGATGAAATTGATAAGGCTCCTGAGGAGAAAGCTAGAGGAATCACCATTGCCACGGTAAGAATATGTAATTCTTTATAGGGGTCTTTACATACATACCACCTAATTCTTATGTATTTACATTTCTAACACCTAAACTTATTTTTTTACATTTATACCACCTTAATCTTTCACACCACATGAAAATGCCACCATTTTAACTTTTAAAAGGTCAAATACAACTTTTCATGCATAGGTAAGGTGCATATATGTAAAAATTGAAATTTAAGTTTTAGATATATAAATACGTAGGAATTGGGTGGAATCCATGTAAATCTTCTTTTTTTATATATACTCGAGCATATATAGGCAGAGATTTTTTTTTTAAATTATTTTTGTGAATTTCAAACTATGCTGCCTGAGTGCTTTTGTAAATATTAGATTGATTTTGCAGGCCCATGTAGAATATGAGACAAGTAAAAGGCATTATGCTCACGTAGACTGCCCTGGACATGCAGATTATGTCAAAGTAAGTTGATACATTTTTATGTTGACTTTAACTCGGTCAACTATCATTTTGATATTCCTTGAATGGTAATCCTTTTCACGTGGGATACTATGATTAGGAATGTTTTAAGCAACTGCATAAGTTTTAATTGGGAACTCAGCTATTTAAGAAGTTTTAAATTTCAATATTGTAGACATTTAAAAGAATAAAAGGGCCAGGCGTGCAATTTATGGCGGAACGTTTTTGTACTTTTGATCAATATTTTGAAGGACATGGAACCTATTTTTAACTTAAAGGTGTTGAAAACTAGCTGGAAAGACTCTTTTTTTGCTAGTCATAACTTTGCACCTATAAAATTTATTTTATTATAAGTTAATTTTTAGGGAAATTGCTTCAGTTCATTTCCTTTTAATAGTAAAGAAAGCAAAAACAACCATCAAAACAATATATTGCTAGGTCCTTTTTAATTCAATTATCAATTCATTTTATTTTTAAATGCATCACATTGACATTGTGATTGAAAATGTATTGTATTTTGTATCTTTTGAAGTGTTAACTGTGTTAGATGGTCTATTTTGTAAGCATGGGTGGGGACCCCATTGTCACATAACAAAAAGAAATGAATTTGGGCGCTACGAGGGAAAATATTTATATGGGTGGGGGGAATTAGAGTTACAGAACTAATAATGGTGGGGAAGGTAGGATTTTATGGTATGTTTTATTATGCGTTATTGGCAAATTATTTGTTGAAGGGACCACTGAAATTCAATGTCCTTGATAGAACCTCATAATTTTGGTTTTTTAAATCAAGTATATAATTGGATTGACATCTATTGAAGATGAGGTGATTGGAAATATATTGATGTGATTTGGACACATTTATAACGAAGGGTAGAAATTTTACCAATTTGGTAAGTAGATAAAATTAATATTGGAGGATTAATAATAAAGGTAAGCGTAAGGTAACATAGAACGAGTTTTATATGCATGCTTTTTGAAGAATTGATTTGAAACCTCAAACATCTCTTAGTAGGAATGAATGGAATACGAGGTTCATGAAGGTTAATGTTGGCCCTGAGTACTTGAGGTAAAGTTTGATGATGATGAGACTACATATGCACATTAAATATGATTTTTTTTACAATAATGATTATTTTAGGATTGACATTATTTTCTTTCTTATATTTAGCATATTAACTTTGGCACACGTAATGCTAGTATATCTTCATGGAGCATATGCTTGTGTAATATATTCATGCCACCTTTCTTTGTGGCCAATAATTGTTTGTTATCTAAATTTTGACTCTTGATTTGTGTTTAATAGATTGGAAAGTTGTTTTCATACGACTAAAATTATATTGATTTACCTGACGCCTATTTATGGTAGCAGGAGCTTGTCTTACTTCCTTGAATTAATTAATAAGCGTAGCACACCATTGTTTTGCATGGAGACTTTGGATCAAAATTGTGGTGGCCCTTAATATTTATGTCGACCGTGGATAGTTGGCCATTGTACGCCAGACAATTTCATCTCCCTTGAATAATTTTGAGTTGGGAGGGCATAAGTTGTTTCCCCAACTAGGAGATTTCTTTGGGCAACATTGTGCTTTCCGTTACTTTTTTGCTGGAGTCCAATAATGGTGGGCATGGTTGTTTGTTCTGTATCACGATCTGAATGAACATATATCTAGCTTAAGTTGAATGAAGTTGATTATGCCAAGTTCTTGAAATCTCAAGCTTTAGGATAGCATGATAAAACAAGCCCATCTATGGTAGAACGAGCATATTTATAAGTTCCTTGTTATGCCTCTCATATGATTAGCCTAAATAATTTGCTTCATTCATCAAGGACGAATCTCACAAACTTCTTAAATGATGAAGAGCCCTGATGCGATTAAAGTGGTGAAGAACCAGAATTAAATGAGTCGAAGAAGCCCATCGAGCCAGAAAAATCAAAGAGCATAGATTAATGAAAGGATAAGTTTTTTTTCTTTTTTATTTGTGGTATTGAGGGGGAGAGATTTACATGCATACCACATAAAACTCTCATGTTTACATATCTCACATCTTAAATCTAACATATATCAATATAACAACCAAAATATTTTTAACACCTTAAAAATAATACTCCGTTAACTCATGAAATCTTTATTTCCCTTACGCTCATAGCTCTATCTGTTTCTTCTATACATTGGTTGGGAAAATGTGAGAGACAACATTTGTGGCAGAAAAAGAGTTTTATGCTCCGCAAATAGATATTTGGGATGAGCTACTTGCTAGATATGATTTTGTGTTGTAGTTCAAGGGGAAATGATGCTAGAGGGATCATCAAAGATGGGGGACGAGGGTGGTTTTTCGTTCTTGTCATCCGGAAGGAGCAAGGCTAGGGTTAAATGTGCTGCCTTGCATATCAAAGTTGGCTAGGATGCTAATGGCATGCGATTAGAGGAGGAGAGGGGGAGCAGGGATTTGATGGAGCTCAAGGGGCAGTGGCTGAGAATGAAATGGACAAAATTGAACTAGCAGACCAAGACCCAGCTCTTAAATCTTTTTCTAAAAGTTTCAATTTTCTGTTTGCTTCTCTACCTGATGAAGTTATTGGGGACAAAATGGGGACATGGACGAAGGTTAATGGTGCAGTATCTTTTGGTTTTAAAGTCTTTTAGGTGTTATATCAGTAAATATTAGTTTTTGGACGTGAGAGATGTAAATGTGAATGTCTTATATTGTAGGTATGTCTTATATTTGGGACAAAATGGGGACATGGATGAAGGTATTTTTTGGCGTTGAAGTCTTTTAGGTATTATATCAGTAAATATTATTTTTTGAACGTGAGAGATGTACATGTGAATGTCTTATATTGTAGGTATGTAAATCCCCATTTTATTTTTTTATGGGTTTAGTTAAACTTAATCATCAATGTTTTGGAAGGTTCACTTATGAATAACTTTAACCAGGGACCAAAAAGAAGTATGCCAATATCATAAAAAGAAAAATTCCCTTGAGGCCATGATAGGCTTCAAATGAGTCAATGAATCATTATTAGCTTTTGCTTATGAATGAAATGATTTACTATGGGTTGAGCATGAAGCTTTAATTTCACAAAGCTTCAAGTCAACGTGCACATGTTCGTAATTTGTTAAGTAGTTGCTCATCTACTCTTTGAATAAGTGATTGATCATATATAAAGAAAGTTTCAAATTTAAAGATCACAAACTAGTAAAAATGGAAAAAATATTCTCTCTTTAGATGTGACTCAGTGATTATGAGGGTAGTAGATTAAATTCAAAGAAATCAATGTGAAATTTGGACCATACAAAATTCAATGAGCAAATGCTAATTTACCACTATCAGAATCACGGTTATGTTGAATTCAGACAAAATCTAGAGTGCTAGCAAATTCATAACAAGATACATATAAGAAAGAAAGAATTTATTGGAGTAAAACATTCAGACCTTATATTAGTATAAGGAGATGACTTCTCTTAGAATTAGATAACTTCACTTATATGGCACTTGAAGGAATCACTCATCCATCTTATGCACAGAATATTAAAAACTGGAAATAAATTTTATTGAATCAAAGTATTATTACATGGCTCAAATAGTGAATTTATAGACTACTCATCCCTATATTGGTAGTTATGATTGCCATGAGACTATTCAAATTAATTTTCATATTCAAGTATTCGTTTTATACAAAGCACAATTTTGAAGCAAAAAATAAAAATAAATAAACCACAATTTTTTTTGAAGAAGTGCAAATTGTATAGTCAAGTAGGTGAACTGCTGCTGGAGAAATTCCACGGAATAGAAAAATTGCAAGTAGCAATAACAAACCATCTCTTATTTATCAGCTATAAGTAACCACCAAATAACTCAAATCACATAAAGCACCCTAAGCAAAGCACAGGCAAATAATAACCACATACTCAAGTAATAACTACTTAAGAAGGAGCTTCCGATTGCTCCATGCAATATGATTGAATTAAATGTGCCCGAGTTTTAACAAATGTAGTGCCCAATATTATCTGCGACCAAGTTTGTTTGATTCCCCGTATCATATCAAACTAATGTTAGAAAATAGAAAACACATCCCTGGCTTAAGGGGGCATGCTCCAAACTATCTAAATTTATAAAATAAATGAAATAAACCAATTAATGAATTCAAGGTTTGATTCTTTTGCATGGAATGACATCCATATTTCCATAATTAATTTAATTATAGTTTTCTTATCTGGAATTAATATAATGCACGGGTAATTGTGCATCACGTCCATCATTGTATGGTTAGTGTAATATTAGTCCACTGATACTGCATTTTGTAAAACAGGAATTTAATATTTGATTTAAAATTTAAATTGATTATACATCCATTGTTAGGGTAGGAATTTGATCTGGACTTTCCTTAATTTGCTAAATACAAATTGGTGCAACAGATCAAGTCTTTTTTTTGTAATTTTTTGCGGTTGCATCCTGTCTAAACCTGTTTGTTCTGTTAGTTTTCTCTAGAAGCCTTGGTGAAATCACATACAAACATGTCATATTTTTGCAAATTTGTTATATTCAATTGAAACTGGTTGTAAACTTTATGGGATAAAGGTGTATTTCTGCCAAAAGTATTTGGTGAATTTTGCTTGTTATATTTAGCTGCTATAAAGTATAAACTATATAGTTAACTGCTTGATTTATATTCCTTTTCTCATATCAAATTCATTGTGTTTCCTTTTGTTTTTCTGCTTTGCAATTTCTTCAAAAGTTCCAGGGTGGAGTGTCTTACTTTTTTTGGCAAATCACTAATTGCAGAATATGATAACTGGTGCTGCACAAATGGATGGTGGAATTCTTGTTGTGTCTGCACCTGATGGACCAATGCCACAAACAAAGGAACACATCCTTCTTGCTCGGCAGGTAACAGCTATTTTAAAATTTACATATATTTACATACATACCACTAAATTCCTATTTATTTACATATCTAACACCTGAACTTTAGTTTTTATCTATATACCACTTTCCGTATGCATGAAAATATGTATTTCACCTTTTTAAAGTTTAAAAAATGATATTTTTGAAGTGATATGAAAGATTTGGTTTAAAAAAAGAAAAATGTAGGTGTTATATATGTATATACATAGGAATTTGGTGGTCTGCATGCAGATGCCCCTTTAATATTTTATTTTGGAATATTTACAAGCATACCACTCAGTTCTTATGTATTTACTACTCTAACACCTAAATTTCAATTTTTACAAATATATGTCACTTAACTTATGTATAAAAGGGAGTATTCCACTTTCTAAAAGTTTAAATAGTGGTATTTTTTATGTGATATGAAATATTTGTGTGACGTAAGTGTAAAAATCAAATTATAGGTGTTAGATATGTAAATACATAAGAATTGGGTGATATGTATTTAAATGCCCTTTTATTTTTGATATTCTTGTATCTTCAGACAAAATTTCAGTTGCTGAAGCCCATTTTGATTTAGCACCTTACAATTACTTCTATGCTATATAGGTGGGTGTACCATCACTCGTGTGCTTTCTAAATAAGGTTGATGCTGTTGATGATCCTGAGTTATTAGAGCTCGTTGAAATGGAGCTCCGTGGTAATTTGTTGTGGCATTTGGGTTCTTATATAAAAAAAAAGTGTGAATCCATAATTTTGATAAATATAAGTGCTCTTCTGTCATTGCTGTTAATTTTTTATTGCCAGAGTTGTTAAGCTTCTACAAGTTCCCCGGTGATGAAATTCCAATTATCAGGGGTTCTGCTCTCTCTGCACTACAGGGCACAAATGAGGAAATTGGAAAGCAAGCCATTCTAAAATTAATGGATGCGGTCGATGAGTACATACCCGATCCCATTCGTCAGCTTGATAAACCTTTTCTTATGCCCATTGAAGACGTTTTTTCAATTCAGGCATGTGTTTTATTTTTTTATCACATAATTCTTATATATTTATATATCTAACACTTAAACTTTGATATTTATGTATACCGCTCAAATTTTTAACATCACATCAAAAATACCACTGTTACTAACTTTTTAAAATTGAAATACACCTTTTCATGCATAAGTTTATAACTCCAAAGTGTTATAGATATAAATATCAAACTATAGGTGTTAGATATGTAAATACTTATAAATATATGCATGTAAACATTCCCATTTTTTTACTCTTTATATCCAATATTGTGCCTTCACTAAAATTTTGGTCTGTGATAGATGAATGTAGCTCATGGCTTGGTTGTTTAGGCAAATGATCAAAGAGGAACTGGAAATGTATTCTAGAAATCTCTTTCAACAGCACAAAAAATATCTATATTTTTATGCATCCAACCCTTGGATGGGAAATAAGTCACCAACATACATAGTCAATGCAACAGAAATGAGAATGTTAAGATATTTTTTTATACTGCAAAGGTTAATTCGAGATAATTGCATTGTAGTGACTATGAGAGCTTCATATATCGAGCATTTGGTTAAAGAAATTAATTTTAGATGGTTTAGGTGTAAATAACAAAATTTGAAATTGGATTTATTTATTTAGTTTTAATTTGATTTTTTCAACTATTTGCCAACCTTACATTGTCCCTCACGGATCTATAATGAAGACAATTAAGAAAAAATAAGGGGCATTTACATATTACATATCTAACACCTAAACTTCACTTTTTACATTTATACCACCCAAATCTTTTAATCACATAAAAATACCACTATTTCAACTTTTAAAAAAGTGCAATTCGCCTTCGAATTAGAACTTTTCATGGACAGATAAAGTGGCGTTTATGCAAAAATTGAAGTTTAGGCGTTAGATATGTAAATACATGAGAATTGAGTGGTATGTATGTAAGCCTTCCGACAAATAAATGCCACTAACGATAATTAATAAATGAATATTATAAAAATACATTCTTTTGTGACTCAAAAAAAAAAAAAAAGAAATGAAAAGAAAAGAAGAACAGAAGATGCATATTATGCATATTATGCATGTTAAATGTATTAATGAACAATCATGTGAGTAGGGACTGAAAGGATATAATATGGCGCTATTGCATCCGTATTTCTCGGTTTTATTTATTATTTTTAAAGGTGCTTGCAGGTTAATCTGTTTGTTATATATACAGGGGCGTGGAACTGTTGTAACTGGTCGTGTTGAGCAAGGAACAATAAAGACTGGAGAAGATGTTGAAATTTTGGGATTGATGCAAGTAAGTACTATCTTTGAGCATAAATTCCCGCTTTTTGTGAATTTCCTGTTCTGTTGCTTATATTGTGCTGTTTTCTTATTTAAATGTGGTAAAACCTCAACATTTGTTTACTTGATTTTGTGAAAATCCAAAGCTACACTTAATTTAAATTTTTAAAAGATAAGGTAAGCATCGATGACTACCAAAATGCATTATCTGTTAGATTAATTTATAGCATCAATATTTGAGTTGGTTTTTATTGAAAATGGCAACAAGTAGTGAGCTGTGATTCAATGAATTCATATTCTAAACCTTGTGTAAATTAGATTTTGCTTGAGCCAATCATCTTCATAATAGGCTTGTCTATCTTATTCTAAGGGGTTTTGTTCCAATTTGGGGTTTTCTTAAGAAAATTTTATTTTGGTCCTACAGTTTAGGGTGTTACTTCATGCAGGTCCATACTTTTTAAAAATAGTTTACCTAAGGCCCTATGGCATTTGAACTATTCATAGGTTCCCATTTGTCACACACCATTTTGACTTCCTTTTAATCAAGCATGAGATGTGATAAAGACAAAGAATCCAGTTGAGTAAAAAATTAATCTGCTTAGATCATTATAATGTATTTGCTAATATCAGGTATCTTTTAATACATCCATTATATTCATTAAAACAAAAGCTCATATAATTTAAACTATCAAAATGGACTATGAAGCTTCGAATAAACTTCATAGAAAGATTACATGTACCAGAAATAGTCTTAATTGACATTATGCACCTCTTTATTTTTAAAAATCTATCCAAAATTATGCATCAAAACTTAGAATACAGGATAAAACTGGGACAACTGCTGTTTGCTCATCTTGCTTGCCTGAATTAATAGCTAATATAATATTTGATGTGTTAGAAGCTCAGTAAGATAAACAATTCTAATATATTGTTCAAATCTAAAGAGAAAATTATTGCTTATCTTCTGAACTAACATGAACATTGTTGGTCATAGACATAATTAGCTTAGCGTTGAAATTTTAAATCAGAGTATGCTGTAATAATTGAATAAATAAATGACAAAATCATAATCAGCAAGCATAATTATTCGTAGGGGAATGCAATACAATCTTTGAGCACTAAAAGATGTAACGCTCTATGATAATCAATTTATGGTATTAAATTATTAATTTTATTTTTATTTTCGAAGTTATTTATATTGGTTATAATTTTAAAAGTATTATATGATGTATATATAGGCTACGACAAATTTATATCATTTAGTCATCTTTTAGCTCGTTGGTTATAATAAACACTGGTAGGGTTTGAATTTAATCCAACATGGAAATTATGATGGCCCCTTGATTCAAGATTAGATCGTATTGTACCAACTGATTATTGCAAGTCAGATACCTCTTTTGGGTCTCTATCGAGATTCATCTTATCATTTATCATAATTTTTGCCTATATTTGTATGGGTCATCTTTTTTTGCAGATCTCTTTCGTATAATATGATCTTTCATAGACTTCTCTTTTTAATATCATTTTCATAAGCATTTAAATTTTTTTAACATTGATAGGCATCTATTGTCAATCAATCTATATTAAAATGTATTCAAAAGTATAGCATGAAATGTACCAATCGACATGTTGGTACACTTAATTATGCATCTTATCTTTTAAATAAAAATATGAAAACTTCAATTTCACTAGAATACTCTGAAATTATTTTCAAGTTGATCATATAAAAATGCAGTTAACTTATATGAGCACAACACTCAATATCAAGAATTATATACTCGAATGCACATGATAGATCAATGGAGTTGTATGAATCAACAAACATTAGGCCTAAGTTTAATTTACTCCCTATATTAAGTATTGAGTATCTCGTCATAATTATAATATCACGTTTCTGTTAAATGCTACCACCATGTTTTAACTGTCAAGTTTATGTGTTTGGTATGTAAATACATAGAAATTGTGTGGTATGTATTTAAATTCCCCTAAAGTTTATCATCAATTCATCATGTGACTTGGATACCTTTTTATGTTTTCAATGTCACACATACTCTAGGTTGTGTTAATTATTTTGTTGATAATATACTTAGGTTCTGTGAGGTATTTTGTTCAAATCATTTTCTGAAGGTATATTTTAATAGCACTCAATTCTTATGTATTTACATATTTCTCTTTAAAATTTTCTTATTTAAACAATATCACATAAAAAATATCACTATTATCATTTTTTAAACGTGAAATATACATTTTTATGCATAGATTTAAAGCATGAATATGCTATGTATGTAAATATAAAAGTTTAGATTTGTGACATGTAAATACATAAGAATTGTGCTACTATGTAAATTTCCCTTTATTTTTTTTTGTTAAGCATCAAGTTTCTTTTCATTCTTTGGCCAAATGTGCTGCGGAGCTTTCCCTTTTTTGTATGGAATTGATAAAATCTTCTATCGCCAAGTGCATCCAGTTAATGCTGCTGCATTCCTCTTTGCTTTAAAATGGAAATTTTTGTTTTTGATATTCAAAATTTGATTATTAAATAATTTTTTGAGCATTTAGCAGTTTTTAACAGGCTGATATGAATTTTGTGACATAATGACGTGTCTGATTATTCAGTTGGACAGCTAGTCAGAAGCAAATTAATACCCGTGTCAGAAGTAGGGGTGTAAACGAGCCGAACACGAGCGATCCTAGGCTCAGCTCGTGTTCGGTTCGTTTATATTTTGAGCTAAAAAAGTGTGTTCCTGTTCGACTCGTTAAGACGAGTTGTTCACGAACAAAGAGTCATTTTGACAACCCGAATCACGTAGCGCCATAAGATGTGAAGGGTCGGGGCAAAATTTAAAAATTATTGTTTATATTAAAACATCATTTGAATCTAATTTAATAATTTTTATTATAGCTTCTTAATTAATATTTTTAATTGATTATAAATCTTTGTAGTCTTGTAGTAAATTAAATTTTTTAAAAATACTACTCATAAATATATATATATATATATTTGGAAGAAATATTACATCTGTACTATGTTTTTGGCTCGTTAACTTAGCGGCTCGTGTTGTTCTTGAACAACGAGCCGTTTTGACAGCCCTAGTCAGGAGTTTATATTATAGTTCAACGCTTTCGTCAATAGTTATTGTATGAAGCTTGAAATATTTGATTATGAAGTAACATGACAGCACTTGAATATTTCTCAAGAGCTTAGTTGGGATCACTTTTATTTTTGTTTTTGCTTTTATTTTTAAAATATATTTATTTAGTGCATTTTTTACATATTTTTATATTTTATATTAGAAAACAAATTAGCTTGTTTTTAAATGCACTTTAAAAATCTAATAATTGTTGACTGTTTTTGAAATTAAAATATGTCATAAAATATAGACATATTTTATTTTAAATAAAGCATAAACAAAATATAATAAATATAAAAAATCAAAAAATCAAAATCAAAAGTGATCTCAAAGAGTTTTTATAAGAATGTGATTTCTGGAGAGATATTCCTTTCTTATTTTGCTAGTTGACTACAATGTAACTATGAATGTGAATTGTTATTTGCATGCTTTGTCTAAAGCAGTTTTTATTTGACTAAAGTTTTGTACTTCTAACATGACAGGGCGGTCCTTTGAAAACTACCGTTACTGGCGTAGAGATGTTCAAGAAGATATTAGATTATGGACAGGTATGATTAGTTGGAAGATGTGCTATTTTTCTCTTGGAGATAAAATTTTTAGGAAGATTTACGTACATATTTTCTATTCCTATGGATTTACATATCTAACACATAAACTTCAATTTTTACGTACATATCATCTTATCTATGCATGAAAAGATGTAAAAGTAAAATGGTTTTTTTTAATGTGATTTGCAAGATTTGAGTGGTATATATATGTAAAAAATCAAAGTTATGTTATTAGATGTGTAAATGCTTAGGAATTGGGTGGTATGTATGTCAATGCTCCAAATTTTTGCTAAGTTTGAATTCTGTTTATATAGGCTGGTGATAACGTGGGCTTGCTTCTTCGTGGTTTGAAACGTGGGGATGTTCAGCGAGGACAGGTAAGATATTCATATTGTAGCGTAGATGGTATCTCATTCCTTTTCACATTTGTTAATAAAAAAGTGAGCCTGAATGCCCTATGGCTATATGTAGGACTAACAACGCAAATTTTAATCCCTTTTGTTTTCTGTTTTGCATTTTTTTGTTTTTATTTTATTTTATGTATATTTTGATTTGAATTAAAATATGTTTGATTAAGATAGTTGTTTTAAAAACACTTAAAATACTTTTGTGGTGGTTTTGAATATTTTTGAAAAGAAGTTGCTTTGTTTTAAAAATTAAAAAAAAAAAACTTATTAAAACTATACTAATCAAATATGTTTCAAAAAATAAAATAAAAATTACAAATAAAAATAGAAAATATAAAAAAGTGAGCCCGAATGCCCTATGTTTATATGGAGGACTAACAACGCAAGTTTTAATCCCTTTTGTTTTCTGTTTTGCATTTTTTGTTTTTATTTTATTTTATTTATATTTTGATTTGAATTAAAATATGTTTGATTAAGATAGTTGTTTTAAAAACACTTAAAATACTTTTGTGGTGGTTTTGAATATTTTTGAAAATAAGTTGCTTTGTTTTTAAAAATAAAAAATAAAAAATTATTAAAACTATACTAATCAAATATGTTTCAAAAAATAAAATAAAAATTACAAATAAAAATAGAAAATATAAATGGTGCCAAATGAGCCTAAATGGTATTTGTGATATCATGTCTCTTTGGAGCAACATTCTCTTTGCTTTGCTTTTCAAACTGCCGTTTCAACTCTATTTGGGAGTTGTTTTCTTGCTGTTTTTTAGAAATTTCTGTGGTGGAAAATTATTTTTTTCAACTTAACCATTTAAAATCAGGTGATTGTAAGAAGCTATTATTCTGAATTTTTAGATATATATATATATATATATATTTATAATTTGCACCGCATATTTCTAAGAAGATTTTTCTATCACAGCTTTGCATTCACTTTTGTTAAAATGTTGCAGCCAGCTAACAGCACTTATCAGCAAAAAAAAGAAAAAAGAAAAAAAAATCATGTTTTATTTTAGGGATAATTACATGCATGGCACTTGAAACATTGCATCCATCTCATTCAAAAAAATTGACATTTTTTTTGAATGACCAAACCAATGCCTTTATGCGTGTCATGATCTATTGGGAATTTGATTAAAATGAAAAATAGGGTTGGGTTTTAGCTTGAAATTTGATATTTGAAAGATGGACGAAAGAGGTTGCTAGTTTTGTAAATAGCAATGTCTTGAGTGCTATGTATATAATTTTACTGAGCTGAGGCTCTGATTCCATGTTGAAGTCAACGGAATCGTTGAGTTGTATTTGTTTTTTAATCATTGAACGATTTACATTCATACCACTCAATTCTTTTGCATTTACCTAACACCTATACTTCAATTTTTACATATATATCATCCTACCTATGCATGAAAATGTGCATCTCACCTTTAAAAATTTAAAATAATGATATTTTTTATGAGATGAAAGCTTTTGCTGGTATAAATGTAAAAATAAGCAAACTTTTGATATATAAATACATAAGAATTGGTTTGTATGTATGCAAATGCCCCCTTAAATCATTTTAGAATCATAGAATAGTGGTTTGGATGATATTCTGTGACACCATGCGTTATTTTCTTGTTCACCATAGGTAGTCTGTAAACCTGGTAGCGTGAAAACCTACAAGAGATTTGAGGCAGAGATTTATGTTTTGACGAAGGATGAGGGCGGTCGCCATACAGCTTTCTTCTCAAACTACAGACCTCAATTCTACTTCAGAACTGCTGATATTACTGGCAAGGTTGAATTACCTGAAAATGTTAAGATGGTGATGCCAGGTGATAATGTCACCGCCATTTTTGAATTGATTTCGCATGTTCCTCTTGAAGCAGGTAATGTGCACTTCTTACTCTCTCTATATTGAAAACTAAAGGGTCATTTGAAATTATTTTTATTTTTATTTTGCTTTATGTTTGATTGAAATATACTTATATTTAGAAGGTGTTTTTAAATGTTATAACATTTCCAATATTTCAAGTAAAAATATAAATAAAATAAATTTAAATTTAAAATTAACAATTAAAAATCACCTGATCCCACGGACCCTTAAAGGCTTTTTATGGATCACTTTGTTTTTTTGTTTTTTTTAATTTTTAAAAATACATTTACCTAGTGCATTTTTCGTGTGTTTTTTATTTTAAAAAATAGATTAACTTATTTTTTAAATACTCAAAATATTTAATAGGTCTTTTGAGTGTTTTTGAAATCAACCAAACAAGTAATAATATATTGAATTTATATTATTTCAAGTAAAAATATAAAATAAAAATCAAAAGTAATCTCAATTCGCCCTCAATAAACTGTTTGGGATCACTCATAATTTTAGTTTATTATTTTTTATTTTTATTTTGTTTTGTTTAAACTTTAATTTGAACAAAAAAAAATATTTAGCATGTTTGATTAACATATAGTTGTTTTGTAAAACATGTGAAAAGCCTAAAAATAATTTTGAGTGTTTTTAAAATATGTCAATTTCTTTTTAGCAATAAAAAAAAATAAAGGACGAAAAAACACTTAATATACTTCCTTTTCCTTTTTTTATACAGGGCAAAGATTCGCATTGCGCGAAGGAGGAAGGACCGTTGGCGCCGGAGTTGTATCCAAAGTCATCAGTTGATTATTCAAAAAATGTTTTGAACTTTCTTCTTTCATGATAATGCCTCACATTTTGCCATTTTTCATGGCCTGTTTTAATTTAAATTAGAGTGGGTTTCTTATCTGTAGGAACTTGCAAATTTTGATTTTTATTCTTTTTTTCCTCCTATTCCTTCTGAAAGGTTATATATATATATATATATATCTCATGAATAAAGACTTCACCAAAATTACCCTTTATTGTTGAGCTTGGGAATTGTGCAGACATGATAGCATTTATCATAATGGAAAAAATTCTGGGTGAGAATATTATGATTAAAATTTGATTATAATTAATTTTATGCTCTTTGATTTTGATTTGTTTTGAAATTAATTATAATCATTTTATAATAATTGATTTATTTTGAGTTGTTGAGTTTTAATTTGATTAGTTTTACATTATATCAATCTTAAAATAAATTTAATAATTATAAAGTTCTCTCAGAAATCTGCACCCCAGGTTTTGTTTTTTCTATTATGGTAGCATCTTGCCACAATTCTTATGCATTTACATATCTGACATCCAAAGTTTGTTATGTTTATACATGAGGTGTATTGGTATTTTTGATGCGATGTTAAAAATTTGAGTGTTATGTACGTAAAAAGGCATAATTATAAAGTTGGAATTTTTTTAATTTATTTTGTTACTTATAATAATAAAGTCACGAAGGCTTATTAAATTAATATTTTTATAAACTTTAAAAATTAAATGATCTTTTTGCAAAAATTCAGAGAATTATTTTTTACATTTAAATACCACAAATAAACAATAATTAACGCCAATTTGTGAATTATAATCAAATAATGGTATATTTAGTTTATAATAAATTTCATAGCGAAATAATATTATGACTTTCTTTTTCATTGAAATTGAAGTGTTGGTAGGATATTTATCTATTAGGTACACCAGCATTGCGACATAACATAACTTCAATGTTTCTCGTCCCTCTATATTAAATGCTTTGCATGACGCTTGTCCTCTTAAGGGTTAGTGTTCCCTTTTTGGGATAGAAGTTTTGCTTTCAATCATAAAACTTTATTATTTTCTTATTCTCTACATAATATGCTTTATCATAATGGTTAGCTAAGTCATACCAAATTAGGTAGTGAGTAGTTTTATTTTTCTCTCTCATGCAAGCAATGAATTAATTATAACAATAAACAAAATTCTGCTTGCTTAATTCATAATAAACATTTTTGCATTGAATTCGAGATTGTACATGAATTCACCCCCCAAAGATAAAGAGCGTAAATAAGAAGAGTTAGAAAGAGAGATAAATGAATAGTATTCAAAAGTGTTGATTCTTCATTCAATGCTTCCCATATTTATAGGGGATGTAATACAATAGCAATAATTTGATTTTAACCCTATTTGTAGAGGGTATATACCGGGGTATTTTGGGTATTTTGCAAGTGATGTCTTATCGTCTGGTTGCCTTTCGACCCAATTGACTAAGCTTAGTAGATTTGGCTTGGCTAGGTCAGCTTGATTATTGGAGTTTGGTTGGTATGGTTCGATCATTTGACCCATCCTTGTTGACGATTTAGAATCCCTTGTAAGAAGTATTTGGGCCTTCATTGGATGGTTAAGTATATTGATTCTTTCATTGGACCGCCTCCACAATGGGATAGGCTACTGCAACTATACGACTTTTCTGCAGTCGGCGATTCAGATGCTCTCTTGTCTCGTTTCCCATTGAGTGGCTTACATTTGGATTGCTTGGTCGTCCTTGTTTCCTTCTTTTGAGTTGATTTGTTTGGGACGTTGACTTGACTCGTATGGCTTGGCTCGTCCAGTTTGGTGAGTATGCCTCTAACATATTCTTCTCTTTTGGACTGTTAAATCCCTGTAGGAACAACGTAAATACCTTTTTAAGGCACGCTTTGAAATTAGTTTTATTTTTTATTTTTTTGACTAATTTAGACCTATATCCTAAATAATTTTGAAAGATAATTTTAGGTCAGAATACTGGGATTGAAATTTATTATTATCTATATTTATGTTAAAGAAAAATTAATTAGAAAAATAATATTTATTAAAATTGAATGGAGATTTAAAGAATCTCTCTCTCTCTCTCTCTCTCTCTCTCTATTCATTGTTTCATTATATTTCTACCCGCCACCATTATCTGGTTCAGATAAGGACTGGGAATGAGGGGACCTATGACCAGCACAGAGTTCTGCAAATTGAAATTATTCAAGGCTATTTTGTTTTCAGTAAATATTTTTGGGGGCGTGTACTTAAATACCACCCAATTCCTATATAATTACATATCTGACATTAAAATATTATTTAGCACCAAAATACTTCATTTCACATAAAAAATATCAGTGAGCTTTTTTCGTGGACAAGGGGGTATGTTCGTAAAAATTGAAGTATGACTATCAGATATGTAAATATGTAGGAATTGAGTGGTATTTATATAAATATTTCATAATTTTTTAATTAAATTATTACTTGTTCATCATATTTATCCTTATAATATTGCATGCAATTTGTAATTCATCTAATTTCTCTTTATTTTACTAAATTCCACAGATATTATATTCATTATGATGTAAATCTAAAAATAAATTTGATGGTGACTTCCAAATTATAATAATTACTATAAATCCCAATTTTCTGAAGGTAAAGTTTAAAATTAATTTTGTTAAAAAAAGTTTAATTTAAAAAAAGTCAGCATTTGAAGTAGATTGAATTATTTTCAAACGCTAAATAAATTTGAAGAAATTTAATTTATTATTTGTAGCTAAAATTAATATTATCAGATATTTGATCAGGCTGAAATTAGTTTATCTTGATTATTATTTAAATATAAATTAATTGGTGACCACAGTATGAAGAAGATTATTTATTTTATTTTTTATAAGACCACATATTCGAGCAATACATTTTATAATTAGCTGACTGTCATGGCCCATAAAAAAATTTATATTAAAGACAATTTACAAATTCACATCACATATCTAGCATGAATTTGTGTAATAAGATGAGATGATGTTGTGTAATAAGAAAGTTGATTCTATGTAGCTGTTGGAGCTAAATTGGGTAAATGAAAACTGAGTTTGATGAACGAATAAGACGTTTATTGCCAAAATAACTCTTATAATAAAGACAATTTACAAATTTTATTGTCAATAAATGGTCTTGAAAATGACCTATTCTTGTAAGTTTAGACTATCATGGCCCATAAAAAGTCAAATGATGATTATGGTAGAAAAAACGGGGCTCCTAGCCTTCTCTTGTTAATTTATATAAATTATAACACTCTGCCTTCACTTTGATGTGGATCTAATACTTCTTATATATATTGGCCTACTGGTAAAGTCATCAATCTCATATTTGATAGTTATCGTGCATTTCATGATCAAATCAGGAGGAAAAATATGATCTAAGAGGAAGTTGTTCCTCCATATCAAATATGTATTAAGATGATTTGAGTTATCTTATTCGCCAGTTTCAGTAGCATCCATCTTATTATTTTAACATTATTGCACAAAATTGAGTTAGCTAAAGACTTCTAGGGATGTTAGGGGAAAAAATTGTTCAATCTGAACTATAGTTGGAAAATTGATGTAAATGTCATTTTTATCTTAAAGTTTTAGTCAATAGATAATTTAACTCACTTTCGGGATAATTAGAAAATATGTCATTATTTGCTTAAAAGGCAAGTAGAGAAAGGCTATTTGGTCAACAAAGTTAAGAGAGAGATGTTACGTTTATATAAATCAATGTTGAATGTTACGATAGATGATTGACAACGACAGGAGTATTTTTCATACAGTATATTACAATATTAGGTGATACAAAATTCAAATCAATTATATTAAGAACTATTTTTCAGTAATTTTGACAATTTAGTAATTTTTGCAATTGATATTGTCACGTGGAGTTGAGCACAAATTAATGGAATCGAATAAATAAATATATTGTAGATATTGAGAGTTGACTTTATTTCTGATTATTCTGGTCTATTAGCCGGCCATTGGCCTCATCGACAGCAGCGAACCGGCCGCTTTAACTCTCCGGCCGAGCGAACCGGTCCACTTGACCCAGCCGGTTCCCAATAACAGCCCATGTAACCGGTCGTTGTCTCCGGCTGTGAAGTGTGAACTAAACAATGTCAATAAAAGTAGCCCTCCCGCTACTCGAAAGGCTACATAAACCGCTTCGTGAATATTTTCCTCTTCCGGCGGATTTTCTCCACTGCATACCACGTCGAAGTGACCCGGCTTTGAAACCTCGGATTGTGGATAATTTTTTAGCCACGTGGATGAGTGTGCGGGATGGGTTCGTCGTGGGTATCCATTTCCTTGTTTTAAAAGCGTGGGCCCTCTGCCCCCAGTATTGAATAAGAGGAATCGCGGGCAGAAATCGGGCAGAATTGCCGGTCTGCCCAAGATGCCCAAGATGCCCAAAATGCCAATCGGGCAGTCGGGCAGTGTTTCTAGGACCTATAAATAAAGGCGCAGTTTAGGTTACTTCAGTTTGCGAGTTTGTTTCCACTCTAATCTCATAAGGTTTTCTATTTCCCCTTTTTACCGCGGTTTTTCTATTTGAATCCTTTTCTTATCTTATAATTTATAAATTATTTAGAAATTGTTTTGTTTCGAACGAGATCAGAATCCATACTTTCGTATCCATGTTGTTTCGATTAATTTATTACGTACAATTTTCTTAGATTTATATCATTAATTTGTGTCTTTCTTTTTTTTTAAAATTTTGATCTGAGTTTCAGATGCCGTTGTTGTTGCAGATCTGAGAAGGAATCTCTATTAGCAAATCCTAAGATCGATCAATGGCAACTCGTCAGCCGTCGCCGCGAAGCTTGACGAGAACGTGTTCGTCGAAATCTACCAGCAGTGCGCAAGGCACAGAGGCGGCGCAGCTGCCTAAGTGCGTTTGCGCTCCGGCAACGCATGCCGGATCTTTCAAGTGTCGCCTTCATCGGGTAAACTCTCAGGGACATTCAGCGCCGGCAGCTCGTTTACCTCAGCAGCCGGCCGTTTCCGCTACTGCTACTAGAACCGTGGAGGCGTTGTAGAACAATATGAATAATATATAATTCGAACGCATTTTAAGATTAAGCAAAAGAACTTGTGATCAGAGTGATGGATCCAGTTTGATCGGGAGGAAAAAATTGTAATATCGCTGTTTTGGAAGTTTTAGGGTTGATTTGATTAACTATGGAATAAGTGTAATGGAGTGCTATGTTGTGTGACGGAGTGCTAGATTGATCATGAAATATGTGTGATGGAGTGATATGTTGTGTGATTAAGATTATGAGATGAAAGATATATCCTCTCACAACTTTAGTGAGATGGTTAATGCTATGAGGATAAATCGATCTATGATTCCGTTAATATTTAGAATTTAATTTGGATGCGACCTATGGGTTGTTTTTAATCTTTGAAGTTGGGAGGAGTGAATTGCACATTTGAATTAGAAATTAGAGCAGTTGAATCATGTTTTAATAGTTTTTAATCTCATCTGGTTGTTAAATTTTGGATGGAAGGAAGATATGAAATAGTGTCACTCACGATTCTCCGGTATTTTTCTCGTTACAGGTTGTTGTGTGATGATGTTCCCTTTGACACTGAAGGGTTTCATTTTCCTGTTCACAATTTCAGCTGAGAAGTTTCTATTATTTTCTTCATGCGCTGTAAGTCGTCTCCCTCTTTACTAATTTTTTATTCAAGTTCCGATTTACGCTTCTTTCCAGAAAGGGTGGGTGGATATGCTCAACGCTACTTTCTCTCTGTAACTTCATGACTATTTCAGCTGAGTTTTCTGATGGCTCAGACACAACCTAAGGAGAATGAAATAAGTTTTTAAAATTTCTTGCAAGAATTCTATCAAACAATAAATATACAGAATAATAATTATTGAGTCTGAAAAATAAGTGATAATAATAGCCTGATGAACTATATACGACTGGACCCGAGTCAGCCGGCGTTCACACCCTTAAGATTACACTTTCTGTGATTTTATTCTTTTCTCAGTCTCTAATATTTAGGGTGATCATGAATGTCTGTAGATTCATGGATCCATTAATAGTTCTTGTTTGCGACGTTATGTCTTTATATGATAGTTTTGAACATTGTCCAACATGCCTGTTGTTCTTGCTCTGATTTTTTTCTTCAATTAATATCATGACTGTCGGTCCAAACAATGGTTGTCAGATCTCTTTGAACATCAACGACTAATCCATATACAATCATGTTGTTAGTCTTTAACAAAATTTTGACATTCCCAATGATGTTCTGCTTTTGTTGGACACCGAGAAATTTAGGTAACAATTTAAAGGGAAGTGAATGTTATTGCATATCGCTTGCATAAAATCCATGCTCATGTGGGGCAATTCATCCAATGCATATTTAGTCAATGAATCCTCCAAAATATTGGAGAGAAATTTTGCATCCAAGGTGTTTTCATTGCAATTTGCCACTATGCGAACTTATTTTAATCTTCAAAGTTCAGCTTACAATCTCTCATAATATAATTTCTCTATATTTCCCTTAAGTCTACATCCATTGTGCTTTCAATCCTACCAACTTTTATAATTCTCTCTCATTTTCTAAATCACCCTCATATATATTCAATAACATGGATGAAACTTTTTGACATTAATCGGTTGGCATTCAACTGCCCAACTTCGATGACAATGATAATGAGATGATTCCTGCCTCAAAAAATTAGTTAAGTTTTGTAGTTTTTCTTGTTCTATTTTATTGTTTTTTTTATTTATTATATCACTTTTTCATCCACATTACTTTTTGACGAGGTAATGGAGGAAAAGAGAAATAAAAAATAAAGAATAGTAAAATGTAATTGTTGTTGTAGTAAACGCCTCTAACAAAGTATAGAGTGAATGCTTTTTCACTATGTTTTCATCTATATTTAGTTTAATCCAATCAATAAACTTTATTTTTATCTTATAGAAGCAAGTCATTCTTTATAAAATTTATGCATGCCTCTTGAAAAATTCTTTTTGAGGTTTACTTGCAATATCCGGGGGATGAGTTGGGTGCATTCTCCCAAGGCTTTGAAGATTATGAGAATTTTAGAAAATGGTTATACAAAGAACGAAAGGTAGGGATTTAGTGGCATAAAATATCCAATTGTCAAGTGTAGTCAAGTGATTCCCTGGTGGTGATAAAAACTTGATGGCTCAAGGAACAAATTTTATTTATGCACACAAAAATTATGCCCACACAAATCTCGAGGAGATCCAATGATCTTGGAGACCAAAGGAATATCAATGTGTGGATTTATTGGCAGAAGACTTGGGGGACCCATACGCCCAACCAGATGAACCAAATTCAAAGTTAGCTGATATAAAGATGAATATGTGACACGAGTTGAGTGGCTCACTCAGTTATAAAGATGAGTATTGGGCCCATACATCGGACCATATGAACCAAACTCAAAGTCAGCTGTTATAAAGACGAGTATGTGACTAGATTCGAGCGGCTCACCCAGTTACAAGATAAATGATCTCCTAAATCTAACATTTTGATGCAATCAATTCCGAAGAAGGGACCAATCTCTCATATCTTATGGCTACATTGGCAACGTCCACCAGCTTTCTCCCAAGATCCCTTCGTGTAAGGGCAAGCTACTTGTTGGATTACTATGATTCACCCTGTGCCTGACAATATATTTTCTTTTACCAACGGGAGTTCTTCGTTGAAGAATCAAGAGCCGACAACCATTATGTCAATTGATGAGTCGATCAGCTCTATCAACTCCTAGCCAGTAGAAGACAGGTCAAATGGTAACGTCTACAGATCTAGCCTTTGGCAACATAAACCAATTCACTTGCTCCCCAACTGTGCACCTGTCAAGACTTCAATTGCACAAGCGAATGATAACACCTACCAGATCCAGTCAATCGACAAAGCTTGACGATGTCCTATGAAGCCCAGCCTGTCGAGCAACAATACTTTGGGCTGAGTGAAATATCAAGAATAACATGTACAATTTCCACTTAAGTAGGAGCATAAATGTAACTTCAACTATTATAGCCCATTTGTCGATAAATAGGGGATCGTTTTATAAAAGTATTATGACTTTTATTTTTACTACATGGACACACAAAACTTAAAATTTCTGCTTTAGTGAGTAATAATTGAGTTGAAATATATTAGTTTGAATTCTAGCATGACTCTCCTAAGTGATTTTATTATTACATCATATTCTTGCATATGGAATGACTTGGTCTTTTGAACATAGTTTTATTTGGGTGTATTTAACTTATTATTCTGGGAAAAATCCATGCCAAACTTATTTTTTTCCTTTTTTCTTTTTTTTGGAAATTTACATAGTTACCATACAATTCTTATTTATTTACATGTCTAAAATAAAAAAATTTTAATATTTACACTCATGATATCTTGATGTCATAAACCTATGCATAACAATATGTATCTCCCAAGGATGTAAACGAGTCGAGTTGAACCCTGAGCTTGAATTTGAGCTTTATAGTGTTTGAGCTCGAGCTAGAGCTTAAGCTTACAAGTTCTAGCCAACTCTCTCTCTCTTTCTTGTTTATTATAAAAAAAGAGAAAATAATATTAATTTAAAGTGGTGATATTAAGTTAAAGTAGTGTTATAATGAAATGACAAATATGAGCGATTAAGAGAGAGATAATAAATTTTTTTATATAAAATAAAAATATTATTTTTAAATATTATTTAATTATTTAATTATAAAATTATCAAATTTGATCTATATTGTGTATATGTTATATATATATATTTTTTAAGCTAGCCAGCTCATCCAGCTCAGATTTACAGAGAATTTGATTGTGATTTTTTTTATGTGATGTTCTTGATTTGAGTGGTATGCATTTTAATTTGTTTAGGTGTTTGATATGTAAATACATAAGAATTGTGGTATGTATGTAAATGCCCCCTCTTTTTTATTATTTATTTTTTAGCACCTTGTGATTGAAAATTTAATTAGTTTAGTTGATATTGAGAATTTATTCATTTTTTTAAGATATGATTACTTATGATGGATAAAGCTAATGTCTGTATGTTCATAACTAAAACCCGAGTTGAGATATTTTTCCTATTTTTGATGTCTGCATTACTTTTAAGACCGCGCTTGTACTTCTGCATTTGGCTATGACCTTTCCATGATGTTTTAGAAAGTCTTAAAATGAGAAGTTTTTTTACAATCAGATTTGTATAGTGTGTTGGCTCTGAAGTTGTTTTCCGACATTTTTAAATGTTGGAAGGTGGATATGATGAATTCATTCATTATATGAATTTGATACCATAGACCTCGAAAGCATACTAATAAAAACAAAAACAGGCAAAATTCAGTGTCGTTGATAATTCTTGTTTTATTATTCTGACATGAGAACTCGATTTAGCATTCACACTCACGCCACGCAATCCCCATGTATTTAACACCTAATAAATTGAAGTTTAGGTTTAAATGCATTGGAATTGACTGGTATATATCTGAATTAAATTTAAAGATGTACCCATCATATATAAGGTTATCATAAGGTGATACTTAAATTTGATTTAGCTTGTTTGAGTACTACAGACAGCTCTCCTAGTTTTCATTTTGCAGCTTTCATTTCTCACCAATCTCTATCTGAAGGAAACAAAATCAAAATTGCATACCCTAAATCCAAACTGTATGAGAGAAAAGGTATATTTTATGTTTTAAAATTTAAAATTAGAAAGATTTTTTTTCATAATATTAACTTCTTACATAAATATATAAAATAGGTCTGCCATCGGGTTGATTCAACTAATTTACAGGTCAAATTTAATTTTTTGGGTCGGATAGTCAAATTATTCGACCCATTTAATACCTGCGGGGCAAGTGTTATATTATATATATATCAATTTCAGTGTAACCCCAAACTTCTCTATTGCCCTACAAAAATTGACAGTCTTCAAAGAACCGCAGCATTATAAAACATTATTTGATTGCAGTTATATAACCAGAAATATAAAAAAAAAACATAATTAAAAATCAAAATCACATGGAAGCTGCTGTTCATAGAATGGCTACAAATAACGGTTAATCAAAAAACAGCAGCAGTTCATACATATATATATATCAGGGGTACAAAGGCTGAGAGAATATATAAGTGTTTAACGAAAGGCCTTTTAACTCTTACGCAGCAGCTGTTGTTTGGTTCTCACTAGCTGCTTCGAATGTCTCTCCAACAAGCTCCGGAACATCCTCGTCGTCGTCTTCTTCTAGGATGACGCCGCCAACTTCAGTAGTGGCGCCACGTGGATGTTTCTGGAACTGCTCTGCAAGCTTCTTGATGTTTTCCAAATTATCAGGCCCTGCAATATTTTTTTTTAAAATTAAGTTTATAGGGACTATTTAAATTTTTATTTTCTAAAACTAATATTTTTTTAGAGAAAATTACATACGTAGCACCCAATTCTTATGGATATCTATCTCACACAAACTTTCATTTTCACACATAGCACTTTGCATATACATGAAAAGATGAATTTAATTATTAAAATATGATAATAAATACTATTTTAAAATGATATTTGTAATTATAAAAGTTCAAGTTTGAGATAAATAAATATGAAAATTTTACGTGCTAAGAATGTAAAATCCCATTTTTTTAATAATTTATTGTGAAATTTACAAAATCACACATTTTTTATGAATTTACATATCATAATCAACTCATACAGGGTTGTAAATGATTCAATGCACTTGATGAATAACTCAAATTCTAGGATGATTGGTAATCTAACTTTGTTCAAATCAATAAATTAATAAGTTTAATTATATTTTTAAACCCCAACTATTAAATGAATTAAATTTAAACATAATTCAACTAGTTTATTAATGTTCATGAAAAATTCATTTATTTCCCAAACAATAATTTAATAAATTTTCTATTATTATTTAAATAAAAAAGATTAATAAGAGTATATTAATCATAAAACAAGTAATATAATTAATAATAACATATTTAAATTTTTCGACATTTACATATACAACACAATTTGTATGTACTTCCATATATAACACTTAAAATTTAATATTTAGATTCATAACACCCAAATCTTAACATCAAATAAAAACATCAAATTTAACCATTTTTGTAAATGTCCGATAAACCTTTTTGTATTTTTATATATTTTTATGCAATGGTTTGTAACCCAATTCGTTATAATGTAAATAACAAACTTTAGGTGTCAAATAATTGTGGTGTGCATGTAAATTTTCCAATAATATAATAACAATATGCATATAAAATTATTACATTTTTTTCATTTAAATAATTTATCAGTACTTATAATATAATTTGGTTACAAAAATTTACTTATAATTTATATATTATTTTATTTATTTGATATAAATTAATTCTACGTTAATTTTATATTAATTCTATTATTTATTTAAATTTATAAAATTATTTGTTAAGAACTTTAAATTTGTTAAGGACTTCAAATAAAAATTCAAATATATGAACATATATTAGAAAGTCTTAAAAATATATATATATATATGAAAGCTCAATTCAAGCTCAAATTGAACAACAATAACCTGAGAGTTATGAATAAAAATAATAGGTTTCACATATTAGATAAAAACGCCCCTAAATAAAAATAATAGGTATCATATGTAAATACCTAAGAATCGTAGAGTATGTAAATGCCCCTAAATATTTTTAAAAACAATTAAAAAGTAATCTGTATTTAGAATACTAAATATATCTCATTTTATGCATCAAAAGATAAAGAAAGCAGACAGTAAAAACAAGTAATCCGAAATGATAAATTGATTGAAGTATAAAAGCTCAACAAAACAAGTTCAAGATTGGATATCATAACACAAATTTACATTCGAGAATATATTTATTTATATAATTAATAATAACATATTATAATTTTTAGGCATTTAGATATATAAACCACACAATTCTTATCCCATATCTAACACCAAAAATTTAATATTAACATTCATAAAACTCAAATCTTAATATGACATCAAAAATACCAAACTTACCAATTCTTAAAAGTAATATGCACCTTTTTATACATAGAATTATAACACATTCATTAAAAATTAAGTCCAAATTAAAATTTTAATTATATTTTAAAAATTAAAAACTCATTCAATTTTTTAGCTTATTAACTAATAAAGAGGGCATTTACATGCATATCACACGATTCTTAAATATTGAAGTCATTAAAAAAATTCAAGCAAACCAAATATGAACAATCGTATGAATCTCAAATCAAGCTCAAATTAAACATGAATTATTTGTGTTTTGACCAATTTAAGACCAACCGATGACATACATGACTCAACTTGACTTTTAAAAGTTAGCAAAATGTTAAGGATTTGGTTATGAATGTAACTATCAGGTTTAGATGTTAGATAAATAAATACATAAGAATTATGTTGTATGTAAATGCCTCTAATTTTTTTTTTAAAACACTTGAAAGTAATTTGTATATAAAAAATAAAATTAATATATATTTAAGATAAAAAAATATATATTTCATGTTTTATATTAAAACATAAATAAAACAAAGAGTAAAAACATAAAGTGATCCCAAATGACAAATTGATTGAAGTACAAAAGCAAGTAAAGGATGAGAAACATACCTAACTGGTTGAGGATTGATGGTAGCAAATCTTGTAGTTCTGTTGAAGAAGATAACAAATATTTAAGTACCGTTCTTAATTTCAATGAATCAAATTATTGCCAACATCTTCATTTCATTGCGGAACAATTGGAAAAAAAAAAAAAATCAAATAGCAATTTTATTAAGAATGGATGAAAGTTAGGTTACTCTTTGTCTGTGAGGATCCGCTAATAACCCATGTATTGGCTGCGATGGAAGCTTGCACTGCAATAGAGAAGAAAGTAATGTCACAAATGAAACTCTAACTCATGTTGACAAAATGTGAGAAAACAAAATAGGAAGATTTACATACGTAGCACTTAATTCCTGTGTATTCACATATCTAGCACGTAAATGTTAATATCTACCTATATGATATATGCCACCTTCCCTATGTATGAAAATGTGCATCATTTTTAAGAATTAAAAAAATGATACTTTAGACATGATATGAAAGATTTAGATGACATAAATATAAAAAGGGGCATTGACAGACTCAAGTCTCGTGTATTAAAATATCTAACACCTACCTTTGCTTTATAAATTTATACCACCCAAATCTTTTATATCACATCTAAAATATCACTTTTAATTTTTAAAAAGTGAAATAAACCTTTTCATACACAGGTGAGATGTCATATAGATAAAAATTGAAGATTAGGTGTTATATGTAAACACATAAGAATTGAGTGCTATAGATGTAAATCTTTCACATAAAAAAATAAAGTTTAGGTGCTAGATATGTAAATACATGGGAAATGACTGGTATCTGTGCAAAAGCACCAGTTATATTTGATAAGAGTTCTGGATATATATATATATATTTTACCTTTAGGGCTCTGAAACTGAATCACCGTATCATCTTTAAATATGTTGACTTCTTCAATTGAAGGAATGACATTCACCCCTATCCTCTTCAGCGTGCTCTGAAGCCTCTTATCATCAGTCGTCGTTGTCTTGTGAACGGCCTTCTTCTTCCTGGTAGAGGCGTCAGTGAATAATATTAGGCCCGGCAAAATGACTAAATAATTAATTTTTCTTGTTCAAAAGAAATCTATAGGCAACTTAGTTTCTAAATAGTGTAAATGTCACTGTAGCATTCATCAAAAAAGTAATTTACTATGTATTTCACTTTTTTAAAATTAAATTGGTGTATTTCTTATGTGATATGAGAAATTTTAGGTGGTATAGATGTAAAAAAGTAAAGTTTAGATGTTAGAAATGTAAATACATAGGAATCGAGTGTCATGAGCATGCTCTCATGTATTCAAGTATTTCTCTCCAAATTCTTCAATATTAAAATCAATAAAGAAAACTAATTTTAGCTGTTAAATCCGAAAATACAAAAGGCTTTGTACTTATTATATAATACTTTTGTGTCAAAACACACCCAAATATACGTATGAAAAATATATATTTCACTTCAAAAAAAATAAAAGTTGCTCATATTTTTATGTAATGTTAAAATACGAGTATAAGTGATGCATATTAAAATTTAGATATTAGATATCTGATTGGATAAGAATTAAATTTTATGTACGTAAATCCCTCAAAAAAACAGTTGAAAAAAGTACTTCTAGATCAGCTTTAAAACCAAGAAAAAAGAGGGGTTTACATACATACTAAATAATTGTTATGTAATTACATATCTAACATCTAAACTTTAATATTTGCTTATATAACACTATGTAAATATATAAGAATTATATTTTATGTACATAAATCCCTTAAAAAAATAGTTAAAAAAAGCACTTCTATATCAAGTATAAAACCAAGAAAAAAGAGGGGTCTAGATACATATCAAATAATTGTTATGTAATTATATATCTAACATCTAAACTTTAATTTAATATTTGCTTACATAACACTTAAAATCTTCAACATCACATCCAAAATGCAGCTAATATTATTGTTTCTAAACTAAAACACACTTTTGCATGCAAATGATTTGGTATGATTATGATAATAAAGTACTATATAAGTAAATATCACAAATTAAGTGTTCGAAATGTAAATAAATAAGAACTTAAACTGCTTTTTCTCAGCATTTGATGCAGTATGCCTGATGAACTAAAGCAAGAATCAGACTAACGGTCATATATATGCAATGACTTGACTCTCTTTAGATTTAAATCATGATGCACCATCATAATCAATATAACTGTAATTAAAGTCTGTTTAGCTCCGCTGAAACTAAATTATGTTATGCATTTACATATCTAACACAAAGTTTAACATTTACATGAAAACTATTCAATTTTTAACATTGCATCAACAATATCACCGCTATTAACTTCTTAAAAGTGAAACATATTGTTTCATGCATAGGTTTATTACCAAATTGTTATAATTGTGAATACCAAAGCTTAGGTGCTAGATGTGTAAATGCATACAACTTGTGTGGCATGTGTGTAAATTGCGCAATTAATTATAGAATTACGGTAAGAAAAATAGAAATTTTAAACCTACTTCTCCCTAGAGACAAAATAGCATTTTCTTGAAGTAGCCGCAATAATAAAATTAATTGTGAAAAATTACTCCCAACCACAGTTTTGAAAAATGATTAACTTGTAGTCAAATAAAAACTGGGCAAAAATCAATAAAACAGAAGGCTTTTACAGGTTTTTATAAAATTAGTTGTGGGCAAAAGAAGAATTTTTAAAAGCATTATGTATTATAATTTTTTCCTCTGAAAAAAAAAACACATTTTATAAAATTATACCAGATCTAATTATGAAAAGAGCTTTAAAATAAAAATTTTAAAAACTAGTAAGAGAATCATTGCAAAATAAAAATATAATAGCGTTCAGTTAAAAAAATAAATAAATTGAATAGACCGTCCGTCCAAACTGCACTATTGTCTCTACATTTCCTAAAAATCTTAATTACGTGCACGTATGTTATGACATTTTGGTTCCTCGCGCTAACAGAGTATTAAACGTACCGCATAATGCTTCTAATAAAAATGGTAAATAAGCAGCAAGCAAAAATACATATTAAAAAAAGGACATTAACATGTGCATTCACCTAATTCCTATTTATGTATATACCTGACATAAAAAAATTTACTATCATATAATTCCTATGTATTTAAAAATCAAACATCTAAATTTTATTTTTTAGTTTTTACATTTATAAAATAAAAATCTTTTATATCACATAAAAAAATATCATTATTTTAAAATTTAAAAAGTGACATATATATAAAAAAGAAAGTATAGGTGCTATATATGTAAATACATAGGAATTGAGTGGTTTGTATGTAAATTTTCCAAAAACAAAAATTATTATAACAATTGGGAGAGCTTCTTGATGCAACATATCAAGTTACCTACCAACCAAACTCCTTTTAAGGACAAAAATAAAATAATTACGCAAGTTTAGCATGCATTTCATATAATTCCTTATTTAAATATCTAACTCTTAAAATAAGTATTAGTGACACTAAAATATTACAGAAATAAATATAAAAATTCAGTCAATGGATGATCTTGGACAAAAAAATATATAAGAGCTATGAGGCATGCGTGCAAAATCTCCCAATAATTAAGAGAACCAAAGATGAAGATCAACTATGCTTGGAATCTTTTAATACATCCATATCATTCCCACCTTAGCAGAATTCTTCCAGGCAAGGATATTTGTTAAAAAGCACAATAGATATTCAGTCAATTATTATTCTTCGTTCAAACTTAAAGCAAATCAATTAGTTCAAACCAAATAGTTCCAAAACTCATCTGATTAAATTTGAAAAAAAAAAGCCATATTTCTCCAACACCTAGAGTGCGTACTTATAATTTAAGCTAAAAAAGAAATAATAATAAAAAAAAAAAACAGGTTCTATATGACCTGATATTCCGCATGCAAAGCAATTAGCAATAAATAACTGCAAAAATTATTAAAACTTCAAAAAGGATTTAAAATATGATAACAAAGTAACAAACTAATGGCACAAAAATTTATAGGGCCATCCATGCCACAATCCTTAATTATTTACAAATATCTAGCATATGAACCTTTATATATACAAGATAACACTTAAATCTTTATTCTTATATGGAAAAATATTACTAAAAAAGTGAAATACAACTTTTTCATGCATTGATTTAAATCATTAAAATATTAAAAGGATTTATTATTTAAATTTGGGGTTTTGATATATAATAAAAAAAAAATTGTGTGGTCAATATGTTAATTTTCCAAATTTCTAATAAGCAATAAGATTAAGAAGAAGAAGAAGGGAACAAACCTGCGCATACTTCCCTTTCCACCAGTGCGGACAGCACCCGCCATCTTTTGGAGCCTCTCAACATTCATCTGTAGAGAAGTATCCAAGGTATTAATAAATAGCAGATAGCTTGCGATAAAAGTAAAACTGCAAAACAAAAACTGCAGATTGACAAAGGTGTAATGCAAAAAAGATGAGCAATAAAATTTTGCAGAAGGCTGCATATAATGGAGGAGATTATAAAAATGATACACATTGAACTTCCCAGTCCAATAAAACCAATGATGGTTGATTATTGGTTGCTTAGGATTCTAAAAGAATGTTAATATTTAAGCTGTGTAAAATCAGTACAGTGAGATAAAATAATAATAATAAAAAAATCTTGTTAAAATTAAACTAAAAATAAAGATCAAGATGTGAGAATGATGGATATATGTGAACGATATTGAAATGCTTGAAGTTGTTTGTCTATTTTTTATGAGATAATTATAGAATTTTTTTTTTCCTTTATAAAGATAAAAGTGTTATTGAAGAACACATGAATGCTAGTGCTAATGATGATCATAATATTGACCGAATTATCCACACTTAATTATGCATCATTAATATGTTCATCAAATCTATACGTGATTGGGAGTGGATAACCTGCATTTGCATAAGAATAACTAGATTTTTTTATCACTCGCTCCTAAAAGTAAACTGAGCCTTACATATTCCTTGGACAATTATTCAAAACTTCTAGCTTTGCTGAAGCGGAAGTCCGGGTGGTAACGAGATTCTTATGCTAGAAGTGGAAGTGTATCGCCTCCAAACCTCCTCTCTCTATCCCTGATATGAAAAATAAAGTAAACCCGAGCCTTCTGGAAGCCTTTACTTGCCCTTCCTATATGGTGAATTTTTATAATTCATATGATGATGAACTCCTATAGAGAATGTTTGGTGAAAATTTTGTCTAACACTAGGTGCCCTTAGAGTTTTTGAATCACATACCCTGTTGGGAACTTTAGATAAATTTTCAAATTAACTTTATGTTACAAAAGTGCAAATATTAGGAACAACCACTCTGCCATTTCAACATTGCTATAGGCAACATGGGATAGCCTTGATATGTTAACAAATATTAGAAGAATGGAGTTGCAGGGCTACAATGGAGACTAGGGTATTAAAGTGAATATCCTTTTGGTATTGCATCGATGGTTGCCACTATTAATAAGCTGAGACTCATGAAGGTATCATGCCTACTTTTATGATAATACCAAGAAGATCTATCACTCTCAATGGAAAGGTGAGCATAGGAAGACTGACTGATGATAAACATCTGAATAGTGAGTAGTGAGATCCCAGTCGCAATTATTGATTGATGTAGGTGGCAAAATTCCCCACTAAAAGCATTTAAATGTTATCTGCTAGAATATTTGGAGCAATAGAGAAAAATTTGTCTTAATGTTGCACAAAAAATCTTGCATGCACAAATAAATTGAGAGCAACGCGTACTTGACACAAATTAATTTAAATAAAAAACCTGGGAAGAGAAGAAAATCACATGGCATGGCATAATTTAAAAATTCTATCAATAAGAGTTAACGATTACAAATGGTGTCCTCCTCATAACTAGATGAAGAGTTAATACAAAATTTCAAATGACGTCTCCTAGTAGTGATAGGAGGAACGTAGAGAATTTAAAATTATCAATCAATCGACATAATGATGATATATTTTGAATGTCAGTCTCGTTAATATCAGAAAACCATTAGTAAGGGACATGAAAAGTTGGGCGAAACTGGTGAATAAGAAAGAAAATGGATGCTAAGAATTTAACAGTTGATCCAAGCTATTTGCTTAGCAGCCACTGTAATTGAGAACGATGCCAATTTACATAGAGTTAAGAAAATATTCGAACAATATAGATGAACATGGCTCAGCATACAGTACAAATTCGCAAACCACAAAAAAACAGAAGCCAATTAACTCAGAGCTTCCAAATGCAAATACTCCCATCACATCATCAATTCTATATTGAATACCTAGAACTAATCACACAAAACCAGCAACCGTGCAGAACCAATCCCCCATATTCCAAGAGAAATTAATCATCCAGATGAAAATAATAAAACCCTGCAATTACCATTCTTATTCAAAAAGAGCCCATATATTTCTCATAACCGATCACTATCCCGCCGCAAAAGACAACATAATCACCAAGAAACAAATCTCAGAGATCCGAACAAAAAAGTGAAGCACAATCCATATATCTCAAATAAGCGCAGCAGCTATGGAAATGCAATCAAATCTTACGAATAGAAGAATGCATGATGAAGCTTTAAAATCGAATCAAATCGATCTAAGCAGGATCGATTCAATTCCTTAGATCATTCGATTCCAGTTACTAATGATTTATAAGCTTCAATCAAAATATCAGTGAAAAAAACATCGAAACGAGAAGATCTGACCTCTAATGATGAGTTCGGGGCACGTCGAGTGAAATTGCGCGACGGGGCCTCGGCGCCTCAAGGGTTTCGACTAGCGCAGGTTCAGGGTGAAGAACTATATATATGGCTGTCGCCCTCTCCAGGGCTTAAGCCGAACCGTGGACTAAATGCCGGTCCGTTGAGCCGCTGGAACCGGCTTGACGGACTGCCTACTGGCAAACCGTTTTTTCTTCTTTAAGAGAAGTAGAATTTCTATACTCCTATTTTTTTTTTTTTGAATATATATATATATATATATTGTGGTTTTATGTAGTAAAGTGTAAAAATAATCTCCCACTATTTACATGGGATGATTTTAGTGGCATAGTTTTATAAAAGTCTTAAAATAATCCTCGGTTATTTTAATGTTGAGCTTTAATAATTCTATATGGGGATAATTTCAGTGCTAATTTAAAGAGTCTGAAAATTCTTTTGGCACTTTACTCTTATATTATCTTAATGCATAAAATGAGACATTTGTCTTGATCTCGCATGCACATAAAAAATGTAGAAATCCCCTAGCATAAAACAAAAAAAATGAGAAATTCTTGATGAGAGCTTCTTGTTTGGCTAAGAGATTCGATGGAAGCTCGACAGAAAAAACAATGATGATAAGGAAGTCATGAAAGGTGTTCTAAAAACGTCACAAGAGAAGCTTATTGGAAAAGAAAATTACAATGCCAACATGAATAAAGAAGAAGAGGAGCTTATAAGACTTGAGGGTATACATTATTTATTCCAAGCTGAAGAAGATAACTGAATCAAACAAATATGGTTGATTATGTTTAATTTCATGAATTTATTTATTTATTTGTTTAGGGTTTAAAATCTCAATATTTGATTTTAGCTCATTGTTTATTTTATTCGAACAAATAAAAAACCCTAAACTTTAAAATTAAATGGAGGATTAATGAAATTAATTCCAAATTATACATATAAGATGTGTAATTCTTAATATTTATTCATAATTGAACTTCAACTATCAACTAATTTTTTGTTTGTTCATAATTAAATTATTTAAATTGAATTAAATTGTGATACGTCGGTCTGATTTTATCAAAATTTAGATTCAAAATTCAAATTTCAGCTCTTATATGTTTGACCAATTTGAAAATCAGTTCATCCAAGCCGTCTCAATGCTTGTCCCTATTTGAGAATGAAAGCTTTATATTCTCCTCATTTTCCTCTGCACATGGTCATCGGCCCTTCGAGGTTATGATACATGAAGGTAAAATCTAAGGTTTTTGTTTCTAGTTTGCATTATCTATTAACTTTACAAGATACTTCATTAACATATAGCTCGTTGCTCTTTCTATTTGGAAAATTCTATTTTATACGCCACTTAGTATATAAAATTGGAGAAAATAATTATTTTGTTAGAAAAATATCCCTAAACATTCATTTTGAACAAGAATCTCTCAATGATGGATAAACTCTTATGTTCATGAACTATTCAATAAAATAAGATATTCAATCTAATAATTCGAATCCCGGTTATAACTTTATTGAAATCCAAGGCTCGTTTGAAGGAGCTTTGTCATTCATCGCAACTCTTTAAAAGTCACGTCCATGAAATGAACATTGTCATATGCGATCTAAAATGACAAAAAATTATCGTTCTGTAGAAGCAATTTCGGGAAACGCTGTTTTATCAAACAAAATCAAATCTATATGTCGGAACAACGCCTTGTCATATGAGGCTCTAATTTGAATCTTAACTCAAAGCCAAGCCAGCATTTCAAATCGATATTGAACAGAAGTCATGATCATGTTCAAATTCATACTATTTTGATTCAGTTTTGTTTGTGGTGGGCTTCAACAAGCGGTATGTATTTCAAATATTAGGGCAATTATATACATTCTACTTATTTCATAAATGTTTACATGTCTAACACCTAATTTTTCATATTTACATACATAACACTCAAACCTTTCACATAATATTAATAAAAAAATTAAAAAAAATTAAAAAAAAACACATCACTTAGATTTTTAATGTGAAATACACCCTTTTATTCAGAAAAATTTAATACCAAAGTTATATAAATATAAATATAAATATAAAAGTTTAAATAGTAGATATGTAAATACATAAGAATTGCGTTTGGTATGTATTTAGTTATATAAATATAAATGTAAATATAAAAGTTTAAATAGTAGATATGTAAATACATAAGAATTGTGTGTGGGGTATGTATGCAGATTTTCCTAAAATTTAAACTCTCAAATTTATGCATCGAATCTAATTTATAACATAATTATAGAATGGTATGAAATAATTTCTTAAAATATGCCTCCGTAAAATGAATGCTACGCACATTGATTAATTTATAATTTAAAGGATAAGAACTTAATTCTGACAAAAATTTGGGCAAATTATAATTTTATATTATAGGTATATTTTAGCAATGATAATACATATCCTCTATAATAAATTAATAATGGAAAGTGTTAGGATTTTTAAATTTATAAAATTCAACTTCATGACCCAAAATTTATAAAATTAAATGACTAAGATCCTAAGATCTTTGAATTTATGATTTGAATTTATGATTTTCACATACCCATAAATGAGATATACGTACTTATATTCATGATCGCAGAATTCAATTTAAAGAGATATAATTTCTCTCTCTAATCCTTATTTTTTTCTGTACTTTCCGATGGAGAGAAAAAATGCATTTCTTCTTGAGAGAGAGAGGACCCTTCTCTTATTTATAAGAGAAAATGTAAGTTTCTTGGTAAGAGACAACTTTTTTCTTAATTATCTATTATTAACCACCATCCATTATGATGATTATTGACTAATATGATTTATGATAATTTAATTAATTAATTAAAGCGAAAGAATACAATGTCTTTTGAGAAGAGACATGACTCTTCATTTAGGATAATTGAATTAATTAATTAAAACAAAAGAATGTGGTTTTTATTGGGAAGAGACATGAACATCTTCTTTTTAGTTAATGAATTACCAATAAAATAAATGACAGTGGGCCACATAAATGAAAAACTGATATTCTCTTACTTGGCCCACGTAATACTTAATAGTGCATAACATACTGCACAAAAGTTAAGTTAAAATCCTTCTTTATATTAGTCAAATCATAAATCATTAATAAGTATGAAATTAATATGAATCATGGCAGTTGTGTATCAATTTATCGACATAGTTCCTTCTATGGATCACAATATCAATTGCATACTTAACATAATGAGAAATAACTTCATTGTCTCATAATGTCTATTAAAAGACAAATCTTGTTAAACATCGTACAACATAAATTATATACTAGTGATAAAAATAAAATACATAAATATTAGAAAACGAGAATAAATTGAGCTCAAAGTGTCAAACATAAAGAGAATTAAACAAAAAAAATTAATAAAGGGTTTCAGTAATGCTCAGTCTCACAACATGTTCGTTAAATGTCTGTGGTGGCTACCATTTTGTTAATGGATCAGTAATCATAAGATTGGTGCAAATTCAATTGACACCCTATATTTTTGAACTTCTTCTTTAACGACGAGGTACTTTTAATTTCATATGTTTAGCACCTTTGTAATACCTATCATTTTTAGAAAAAAAGACTGCTGCGGAGTTATCACAATAAATTTTCAGTGGCTTGACAATACTGTTGAAAATTCCAAGTCCTGAAATAAAATTCTGCAGTCATAATTTCTGAATTGTAGCTTCAAAACATGTCACAAATTCAGCTTTCATAGTGGATGCAATAATGATGATCTGCTTCACACTTTTTTATATTGAATTTCTTAAGAACTCTATCAATATATGTTTTCTAAGACAATCCTAACAATCATTGTGACATATCATGAAATATTTCAATTCCAATCACATAGGATATCTCACTCATATCTTTTATTTCAAAGTTCTTAGAGAGAAACTTCTTGGTTTCATACAATAAGCCAAGAATATTAGTAGCCAACAAGATATCATCAACATACAAAATGAGAAATATGATATTGCTCCCACTAACCTTCAGATATATATACCGATCAACAGTGTTTTCTTTAAATCCAAAGGAAGTGATGATATCAATGAACTTAAGATACCATTGTCGAGAAGCTTGCTTAAGTCCGTATATTGATTTCTTAAGTTTACATACCATGTGTTCCTCTCCTTCAACCGAAATCCTTCAGGTTTCTTTTAGACATCTTCATTTAAATTTCCATCCAGAAAGACAATTTTCACATCCATTTGATATAATTCTAAATCATAATGAGCTACTAATACCATGATAATTCTAAATGAATCTTTCTTAGAAACTGGAGAAAATATTTCTTTATAGTCGATGTCATCTTTCTGTGTGAAATCTTTGGCAACAAGTCTGACTTTATATCGTTCAATATTGTCATTCGAGTCGTGTTTGGTCTTAAAGACCCATTTACACCCGAATCTTTTACAACCTTTAGGCAATTCAATGACATCCCAAACTTTATTGTGATCCATTGATTTCAACTCATCTTTTATTGCATCTAATCATTTATAAGAATTTGCACTTTATATGACTTGTGAAAATGAAACTGGATCTTCATTGACTCCCAAGTCAAATTCAGACTCATGTAGATAAACCACATAATCATCAGAAGTAGCAGACCTTCTTTGTCATTGAGACCTTCTAGGTATAACTTCATTTGGTTCATCTAATGTAGGTTCATTATTGATAGTTTCATTATGGGGTGTTTGATCATTCATCTATTGTTCCAGTCAGTTGTCAGACTGTTAAAAAATTGTAGAAATAACAACTTGAGAAGAAATTTCATGTAAAGAAACTTGAACCATAATTTCTTAGATTTTCACTTTACGTGATTCCAAACTCCCACTAACTTTACCATTTTCAATGAACTTAGCATTTTCAGCTTTAATAACTCTCATATTGTGGTTAAGACAATAAAATTTATACCATTTCGATTTTTCTGGATAACCAATGAAGAATCCACTGGATGTTCTTAAGTCCAGTTTCTTTTCATGTGGATTATAAATCCTTATTTCCGCTAAGCAGCCTTAAACATGCTAAACATGCAGGTGCCTTAAACTAGATTTCCTTCCTGTCCACAGTTCAAAGAGAGTCTGTATAACTGCTTTACTAGGAACTAGCCTTACTAGGAATCCTGTTTAACAAATATGCAGTGGTCTTTAAAGCATGCATCCACAATGATAAGGGTAAATAATAATTGCTCATCATACTCTTAACCATTTCCATCAGAGTACGATTTTGTCTTTCTGCAACACCATTTTGTTATGGTGTTCCTAGCATAGTATACTGAGCACATATGCTAATAGTTTGAAAGAATTTAGCAAATGAACCTAGACATTGTCCAGATTCATTGTACCTTCCATAATATTCACATCCTCTATAAACCTGATGATTTTCAATTTTTTGTCTAATTGTCTCTCAACCTCAGTTATAAACACCTTTAAGACATCTAGTGATTGAGATTTTTCATGTAATAAGTAAATATATCCATAATGTGAAAAGTTATTTATAAAGGTGATAAAATATTTTTCTCTATCAAAAGATGGAACATCAAAAGGTCCACAAACATTAGTGTGCATAATTTCAAGGAGCTGTGTGCTTATTGTGGCAGCTTTCTTAATTTTGCGTTTTGTGTGTTTTCCCTTAATACAATCAACACTGATTAAATGAAAACATTAATAGTGTATTCAAAATCTCCTTTGTGTGATATAACATTACATAATAATAAACATAATTGATGCTTGAATTGTTAGTTTCACATAATTGACATTTGTTTATACTCAAATTAGACATGCATATTATCTTTAGATATATAAACATATCTAACCAACATATCTTATCTAACCAAATATATAAATATGTCACAATCATATTCAAAGATTATAAAACAAATAATCAACATTTGGGCGATCCAACAATATTTTACAATCAATGAATTTCAATATACTGATAATTAAGTACAAAATTGTTTCATAATAAGCATCACATACCTATGAGTAATTGAATTAATTTAATTTGATGTCTATTAAACATACTAATTTGGCCACTTTGGTGACTAATAAATTAAACATAATATTGACATCAAATAAACAATAATATCTCAATTCACCGATTAACTTTAGTGATCTAATTTCAAGATCTAATGTACAACAAAAATTTTATGCAATTAACATAAATAAATTAAATAAAAAATCACAAATTCAACAATCGAGACTCTGATACCACATGTTAGAATTTTTAAATTTATAAAATCCAACTTCATGACCCAAAATTCATAAAATTAAATGACCAAGATATTTGAATTTATGATTTTCACATACTCATAAATGAGATATACATACTTGTATTCATGATTGTAGAATTCAATTTAAAGAGATAGAATTTCTCTCTCTAATCCTTATTTCTTTCTGTATTTTTCGATGGAGAGAAAATATACATTTTTTCTTAGGAGAAAGAAGACCCTTCTCTTATTTATAAGAAAAAAGATAAATCTCTTGGGAAGGGACACAAGCTTTCTTTTAATTATCCATTATTAACCATCATCCATCATGATGATTATTGACCAATAGGATTTATGATAATTTAATTAATTAATTAAATAATTAATTAATTAATTAATTAATTAAAATGAAAGAATAAGATGTCTTTTGGGAAGAGACATGACTCTTCATTTAGGATAATTGAATTAATTGATTTATGATAATTTAATTAATTAATTAAAACGAAAGAATACGATGTCTTTTGGGAAGAGACATGACTCTTGATTTAGGATAATTGAATTAATTAATTAAAATAAAAAGATGTAGTGTCTATTGGGAAGAGATACGATCCTCTTCTTTTTAGTTAATGAATTACTATTCAAATAAATGACAACGAACAACATAAATGAAAAATTAACAGAAAGAAATTGGATGTCCATAATTGATATTGTACATAAAAAATGTGCTAGTGCTCATCTAGAGGGGATCTAACGGATGAGAAGAGTACGACGAGGAAGACCTCCCTATAAAAGAAGGTGATGCTCACTCCGACCGAATGCAACAATCTGAGCTAAAGACGACAATGCCAAAGCCAGCTGGAGACACAATGAAGACAAAAATATAATAAAAAAATTCGTGTCCAAACTGTTCAGTAGGAAATGAGACAAAGAGTCGTTTGACCCAACAACCATGAAGAAGCCTACTCGAGGGAAAACCCAATCCCTCAACATCTCCAACAATATCAGAGACGTTCAGTAGTCTCCTAATACATTATCAAGCATCGACAAGTCTAGATCAGCTGACCAACAACGTCAACTAAGTCTAGTCAACTAAACCGCTACTGCTAATACGAAGTCAATCAAGCTCAGTAGGCTGAGCCAAGGAATAGCCTAGTGATAGGCTAATACATGTAAAATACAAAAAATATCATGTACAACCATCTTAAAAGTAGGAGCAAAATGTAGCATCATCACATTGTACTCTCTCTTCATCTCTTTTGAATAGTGAGATTATTTTATGAATAAGACACGATGTATTAATGTTCACTCCTATCTCTCTCTCTCCCCTTTTCTCTCCACTGACTTATGCTCTATTTTTTGGGGTGTGATTCATATAAAAATCAAGATTCAACAGATATAAATTTAATTATGAAGGTTCTAAAGAGTCAAGAGTCAAAATAGTTTCCGACTATTTATATTGAGCCTTTTTAGTCCCAAAATTTATAGAATTGTCAAAATAGTCCCCCACTATTTTAAAATTGAGTTCTAATAGTCCTCCATGGGGATTTTTTAATCCCCAATTTTAAAAGTCTAAGAACTATTTTGCACTTCTATAAACTATAGAAATAAAACAACCCCATGTAAATATTATGAGACTATTCCAACACTTTACTTAAAATGTATCTGGTAGAGATGTAAATACATAAGAATTGCGTGGTAAACATGTAGATGCCTCTTATATCCATCTATCCATCTATCCATCTATCCATCCAACTACCTATCTATCTATAATCAAATGATAATTTATTAAATTTATATTATACTAATCTCAAAATAAAATAAATAATTATAAAATTTATTACTCATTTATGAACTTCTATGGATATCCCTACAAGTTACAACTTCTTCAACAGCAACATTATCCAATATTTACATTCAAACTACTTAAATTTATCCGACCGAATGCAAGTCTAAGAACACACGTAACAAATGCATGTTCGATAAACAAACTTCAATTAACGCAGCTACACCATTTCAACGTTACAATTTATTAATAATTAATGATTTGAATCTCAAATAAATAAAGCAAAAAAACGCAAGCAAAACGTATGAGACACATATTTTCAAAATCACAATAAATTCAGGAGTGCAGGATGTCTGGAATAGTTGGTAGAGTGGTGGAGCGTTTCTCTACAAGAGGTTGGAATTCAACATATATTCTAATCAGTGATCACTAAGTTCTAATTTAATTATCATTAAAGCCAACTTAAAAAAAAAAAACAAAAAATTCAGTACAAATTAATTACATAGAAAAAACGGCATTCAAATCACAAAACAATAATAACAAAGTTATCACCATCAAATAATAATAAATAGTAATATTTTAACTTCGACAAAAAAGAACACAGATTGACCCAATAAATACGCATATATATATATATA
>NW_018165040.1:2460181-2462569 GCF_001263595.1 Phalaenopsis equestris
ATATATATACCATAAATCAATTTCATTATATAATACAGCTGCATTCTTTCGTCGGAATACTAATTATTTTTAAACTGGGTGCCAAAATAAAATTTTAATATACTACATGTTGCATGCTAGAAAATTTAAGATTTTAGAGTAATACATTATCATCTTAGAGTTGTACGAAGATGCAACACACATTTAGATGAAAGAAAAATAAAAAATAGAGATATCAAAAGTTCTTACATCAAAAACATGTAAATGGAGAAAATTAAGGGGTCTGACCCAATTGAAGATATTCATTATAAATCAGAGATTATAAGTACAGTTTCTTTGTCCCATAAATGGGAAAATATTGCACAATCTTCTAAGTTACGAAGTTGATATGAGAATGTACTTGTTGTAAGGAGTGGCAGACAATAGTGATTGACGACGACCGGCGAGTAATAGTCGACGATGATTGGTGGTGGTCGACGGTAGAAGAAGTGATGCTGGATTTCAGCTTCTTCTTAAAGATTCAGAATCTTCCTTTGCCTCAAACTCTCTTTCCCCATGAGAGGGTTGTGACTTTATTTATAGAGTCTGGGGCGCAATTAATACAAGAATTTGAACAATTTTAATCAGACGGTTCAGAGAGCTTTCCTTGATTAAACGGCTTTTGATGGACATTTGAGTGCCTTAACGATGTCAAAATTGAGCTTGTTAGATTTTTTTGTCGAGACATTCGATTTGACTATAAACTCACTAGATTCGATATCCATTTGATCTTTCAAATATATTCAAAAAGCTTCCAAAAGTAATTTAATAGCTTGATCTGAACTTGATTTGACTTGCATTTCACAAATTTTGGTACCATTAACTCTGCATCGCAGAGCTGATATTTTTGAACATTTCTTATTCAAAAATATGCATCCAGATACGCAGCATCTCCAGATTCGTGAGTGCAGGATGATGGTAATTTGTTGATCTCGTATCGCTATAGTTTTAATTCCACGATTTCATAAAAACCAACCAAAAAAATACGAAGAGAAAAAAAAAAAAAAACTGAATATATTCAAATTAATTATAATCAAAACCTGCCATCATATTTACCCAAGATATCAATACACGTCCAATGATACAATCAATCAAAATTTATCACACGCATCCCAAAACAAATATAATAATTACAAAACCAAACTATCGTAACCCAATTTCCCTAAACTTAATTCACACCATTTTTAGTTTCTTACCCTCCCAAAGCATTACTCACAACAAACATAAAAACAGAAATATATATATATATATATATATATATTTACATTAAAACCCTCAGCCCACCCCTCTTAGCTCGCCGGCAACAGGGGCATTCTCCCACAATCCCCTCACACTCTCCACAGAGGCAGAGATGGTTGCAGGGAATCAACATAACCGAAACTTCTCTTTCTCCACAAACCCTACACTTGAATCTAGAAGCTTCCTTTTCCATTCCCCCACCTCCTCCGCAACAAGAGTATTCTTCTTCTCCGATGATCTCCGCGCTATCTCCAAACCCTTCTCTCTCCCTCGCCGCCATCTCGCTCTGCGTTATAACGGTCTGGAGATTAACTCTGAGAGCGGAAGCCATGGCTTCGCTCCGGCGAGCGATGGAGAATAGATGTTGGTTTTGGAGTGTAAGAGAGCAGAGCTTGTGTTGTAACGCGAGGTTTTGAAGCCGGAGGTGGTTTGATTGGGCGTCTTTTTGGCGGAGAAGGGATTCGGCGGAGAGAATTAGGGTTTGGAATTGTTGAAGGTTGATTTGGGATAAATTGGAGTTGAGTTGTTCGCTATGTTGATGGAAGAGAGAATCTGGTTCGGAGCATTGATCCGATGGCATGAGGAAGGAGTTAGAGGAGGAGGTGAAGAGAAGCTACTCAAATGGAGGAGAGCGGATAGGGGATAATAAAGGCAAGGCGGGGTCCTTGCGTCTATAAAGTGTCATATATATATATAGAAGAGTGGGAGAAGGTAAAGTCCCAAAATAATCCGTCCTTAATTTTGGTGCTGGTGGGGCTATTTTAACCCTAGGGTTTTTAGTATTATCAAAATAGAAAATTTCTTAGAATTACTTTAGACACAATTTAAAGAGTTCGAACATTATTTTCACACTTTTTATAAATTTTAAGATTAAAACAATCATATATAAATAGAATCTATTATTTCACTTTACTATATATAATTATATAATGAGATATATATATAAGGAATGGTCGGAGGCATGATATAAGCTCCGAGCACTCCTCATGCGCCTAATAATTCGAGTAGCACACCCTATATTCTGGGAAAATCGAACCCCAGATCAGATTTAACTTACAACTGACAAACAGATGACCGACCAACTAATCTGAGAACGCGACACATACGCACACATACAAATATATATATATA
>NW_018165040.1:2462633-2471955 GCF_001263595.1 Phalaenopsis equestris
TATATATATATATATATATATATATATATCTGTTAATTTTAAAAATTTATGGAGTAGGAAGAGCAGTCTTCTCGTATGTCTTCCTTAAATTTCTATGTATTGTAATGTGTGCTAAATATATATTGAAAATACTCACTATTTAATGTATTGTGTATAGTTGATGTAACTCTAATGTATTTACACACCTAATATTTGTTTTATATCTATATTTATGTTACACTCTAATATTTAACATCACATCAGAAACTTCACTATAATAATTTTTTATATATATTTTAATGCGACGATGAAATTGAAAAGCATATTCGAAGAATAGAGAATCCATCATAACCAAATTTGAGACGAAATATTAGGACTGAATTTTTTATTATTTAAAGCTTAAATCATGCATGTGATTAATTCATCTCTAATTGATAATTTATATGAAAATGGATGACATTTATAGTTATTTTTAAGCTAAATTTTTAATTTTGAAGAAATTAAAATGTCCATAAATTTAATAGTTTTGTATTAAATACTGCACAAGTAAATGAAGATAATCACATTAGTAAGAAATAAAAATATTGAAAATAATTATATTAATTTAATAGACGTTTTTTGTTCAACATAAGGCTTAGAAAAAAATTCTGATAAAAAAACGTGTCAGGGCATCCAGAGTCCAGACTTATTGTTTTTCTTCTGGGCATAATAGGCTTTCTATTTCTAGCCTTGCACACGAGTCTCGCTTCTTACAATAAATATTTTTTTTTTTGGCATTTTATGGATTTATTTTAATTTAATTAAGAAATTACTATGGAAGAATTGACCTTTTCGACCGCTAGACCGGTTTTAGTCGATGCACACGAGGTCTGTATTGGTGGAGGGCCGGAGTCTAAGGTACAAATATAATTAATAAAGAAGATTTAAGTAAATAGCATTAAATTCACACACACACTCACACACACAGATACATATATATATATATATATATATATATATATATATATATATATATATAGAGAGAGAGAGAGAGAGAGAGAGAGAGAGAGTAAAAATGAAAAATATCAAATTTAAGTGTTAGATATGCAAATACATAAAAATTAGGTGATATGCATGTAAATGACCTAATACAAAATCTTATTAATAAACTAATTATAGTATTTTTATCACAAATAATAATAATAATGGCAATAAGTTAGAGATTAAGTTTTGATTAATTGTGATGATTGTTCTAATTAAGAAATAAAGGTAGATGTAACCACCAATGAATGAGGGTGAATTAATTGAGAGAGGTGGTTGGTGATTACTTTTTTGTTTTAATACTATAATTCTATGATCTTGAGGAGATGTAACAATTCAGGAGAAAAGAGCATGACAAATGAGTGCCCGCCAACATAAGATTATGTGGCTCAATTTTTCGACTGAGTGAAACTGTCTAAGCCAAAGCCAGTAAGGTCAAAACAGTCAGAACCACAGGACTGACCCAAGACGATGAGATGATAAGAGAACGAGTTGATTATGAAAAGATATAATTCCTTGGCATCTTCAACAATCTTGGAGACATCAAGACAACAGGGGTCAAGAATTAACAGTCATACCATATAAACCAGCGACACATACTGACCAAACTCAGTTGACTGATCATATCTCATCCAACCAAGTGGGCCTCAACCGATCGAGACAGACTAAATTGAGCTTAGTCACTGACCCACAAAGCAGTTGTACGATAAGCTCATACTTGTAAAAATACCAAAAAATCATGTATAACATAGCTCATTTGCTTGTACTCTATTCCTTCAATGTAATTTTCAGACAAATCAAGATTCAATAGACTGAGTCAAAATTCAGGCTCATAACATAGCTCGTTTAGCGCAATATGCGCTAAATTTGAACCCAAAATAAATTTAAACTATGTTAAAATCTTAATTATAAACTTTGACGAAATGTTTATCATTTTACAACGATAATGATAATAATTTCAATTTTACGGAGCCTACAATTAAGAAATTGCTATATAATAGCCTTATGGCATATTTATAAGTTCTCGAGTACACATTTTGTTGATTTAAATATTGTGGGAACCATTGATAATCTTATCTTATCTCATACCTTTGACTCCTAAATCATTTTCTAGACGTTAGGTTGTGCATCTGGACGTCTTTGACCATGCATGCCAACATGTTTGATGACCAGGATACGTTTGAGTAAAATTTTGTCTTTGACAAAAAGTTCATTCACCTTTTTATGTATTGTGTAATTTATGGAGGGTTTGATTGTAAAAACTAAAAAGACAAAAGTTTTAAATTTGAAAATGGAAGAATTTTCTTCCAAGAATTCTGAATACTTTTAAGAGTCTTCTTTATAAGGCTAGGAGTAGGGGTGTAAACGAGTCGAGTCGAGCTCAATCCACCCTCGGCTTAAGCTTGAGCTTAATTAATTTTATCGAGTTCAAGCTTTAGCTTAAGTTTAGCATAAAAGAGAGAAAATAACATTAATTTAAGGTAGTTTTACAATATAATGACAAATGGAATGAATAATTATGAGAGAAATAATAAAAAATCACTTAAATATAAAATATAAAATATTATTTTTAAACTTTTTAATATTTTAAAAGATAAAGTCTTGAAAGATAAAGTCTTCATATTTAATATATTTTGAATATATTTTATAATAATACTCTCCTTAAACGGGCAAGCTCATGAGCTAAAGATTCGAGTCGCGGCCAGCTTTAGATTGACATGTTAGCTTATCGAACTCAATTCATGAGCCACTTATCGAGCCAAGCTTGAGCTGGCTCATGAGACAACTTGACTCACTCCTAGCCAGGAGATTAGAAATTTGCCCAAATTTATTTCATTCAACGAAATTTCAGACTCTGATCTTCCTATTGCGGCGCCTTAGGGTTTCATCCCAAATAGGCTAGATTGATGTTCAGAATAATTGCAAAACTATAAATCTTTCACGAAAACAAAATATATTAAAGGATATAAGAAAAAATAATAAATTAATCTCACTTTCAATAAAATAAAAAAATAATTGCATGTTTTATTTTACAATCAGCCAAACAATTATAAATGCTCAAAAAATATTATGTTTTATTTTAATACAACTATATGCTAGAAAGTTGGTATTTATTTTAGCTAGAATGCATCAGGCTCAGGATGTTAATTTCAATTCCGAGTAAGATGATAACAAATCGAGCCTGGCAGGCCCGCGCTCAAATCATGCCTCACCCGTTCTTAACTCGTTTGTCATAATGCAAGTTCAAGCTCAAACTCTTTTTAAAAAATGATAGCAAGTTCAAAAACTTGAGCCGAAGATCAATTGTCATAAAAACTCGCTGAAAAGGATGTCCAAGTGATAGATGGTTGGAGAAACTAGTTGTCATAACTCGTCTGAGAAGACACCAAACTGACTAACAAACTAGTGAACTACCAGTGAATTAACCCGCAAATCAATTAACTGAACACAATCAAGGGGTGTTAAATAAGATTTATGAATAAAGTTAAAGAGTCTAACCCAATATTAACTTGACTAAAAATGCTCAAATTAGAACTAACCCAAATATTAAACTGGTTAGAAAATTCAACTCAAATCCAACATGTTTTCAAACCCCTAACTGAACCCAACCTGTATAATGCACGGGTTGTTGCGGCAGCCACAACAATAATATACTTCAGAATAGTTAATATTTCTTTAAATCTTTATAGCTATCATTCATAGCGATTTAAATTATTATTTATTGATTTCAAATTCTCGCTAGGATGTTAATACAAGTATACGTATCACACAAGTAATATAGGGCTTTAATGGAGTCCTAAGTATTGATCCCATAGGGAAGTTTGAAATTCTTATAATATTAGCTCAAATATAATCTATCTAAACAACATGAAACTTATTATAATCAGTGAATAGCTCAAATTGTATTAATTATATTGTGTCAAATAAGAATATACATATTTTTTACCCTCTTACAAGTGCATAAAAACATTGGATAATCCCGAGTCAAGTTCTTAAATCTTGATTAGACTGAGAATATACCAAATCTTACTTTAGAATTTCTAATAACCCTCCGCCTGGAGACTAACATCTAGCATTAGGATCTCAACTTCTGGATCAAGGTTCTAGCATGTCACTCAAGAATCACCAATTTACTCCCATCAAAACTCATTTCCCTATTTATTTGCAATTAACCACATGGATCACATTCTCATTCATGAGATCAAATGTTATTCTTATTTAGTTGAGGAAAGTGTAGCCATTTCGCATTATTATGTTTCACAAAAGATTTTAACTTAACAATGGGCCAGATTGATTATGTAAATAAAGTTCGAAGTTTGAATCATCAAAATTATGAAATTAAAGCACTTTTAAATAATTTCAATTCTTCACATGATTATTTCTCATTGTAGAGAGAAAAACAAAACAAACTACTCAAATCTCATGAGAAAAATACAATAAAAATAAATTTATATGTAAAAACAAGTTTACACAGCAAAAAAAAAAGTAAAGTACAAACTACTTTTCTCAATCTTCTCCCCAAGCAAATCCTTTAAATCACTTTCTCTCCGTACAATCACTCAATTTTCTCTTACAAATGTAATGAAAAAGAAATCATTCACTTCCCCTCTCCTATTACAACTCTATGAGACAATTTTCTCTTTTACACTTCTTCACTTACTCTCATCTTCTTATCCTTTTGCCGCCCCTTTTTGTCTGTAATAAAATCACTATTATATAGTATAAATTTGAATTTATAAGAGCCACCTATAGTACCCTTTCAAAGTTCATCCAAATTTAATGAATTTTAGAATAAACCGTTTCTGGAGTCTAGGTGCCTAACGGTGGCACCTAGAGCCACTTTTATGTAAAGTAGCACTTAGGCACCAGGTCAACTTTTATAAAGGATCTCTTTTTGACTCCAAATTCTTTCTTTTTTGCTTCATTTAGCTCTAATTTCCCCAAATTATTGTACCTACAACAAAAACATAAAAATACATTCCATTAAAACACAATATTACTAAAAATAAACATTAAATGTGTATATAAAAGTAGCATATTTTTAGACATGTTAAAATCCCCCAAATTAATTGTTACTTGTCCTCAAATGAATTTACTATAAAGTATATATATATATATTATCAACTTATGACAGTGGGTTTCTTTTAAGTAATCAATTAGAATTGTAATAGTCAACTTAGAATTTTTTCTTTTAATAAAATAGATAATATCTAAGGTATCTAAAGTAGATAATATCTATTTAATTCAGACATAATTGAAATTTCTTCAAACTTTGGAATTCTAGAAAAATATTAATTCAAGAATTTATGAATTATATATTGAAAATAATTTTCACTGAGACTTTTTGACATTAAACATAAGATTGATCTTAAGTTTCTTTAGAAAATTCAAATGAAATCAATTTTTAATTAAGTCTTACTCCTCAAGCTTCTTTTTTTTTTCATACTTTAGTTTACCTTTCTTTTTTATTTTCTTTTTCTTTAAAGATTTTTTTTAATCCCTAGTATTTTTGGTGAGGATTACTATATTTGGATAGACCTTTAATAATTTTGCATTTCACTATCACTTTTATAAAATTAAAAACTTATTTTCTATCCTTAACTTAAGATCTCGTATTAGTTTTTGGAAAATAATTGTTATAGAATCTAAATTTTTCAAAAAGTATTACTCTCAAAATCCTTAATTTTTTGAAAATTTATTTTTTCCTACTATAAATAATAAAATCATTTCCCTAATATTTTCCACTAAATATCTTAACTTTTGTTTCACCCTTTCTACTAACTTTTCTACTAAGTTCTTCTATATCATTCCTAAGTATCAAAAGTTTTATAATCCTAAAGATAACATCACATACTATAATTTTATTTTAAAATAATGCCATTGAGGACAAATAAAGCAAAATTTTCAAAAGTTTTTCTCCCTCCCCAAGCTTGAATTTTTAACAGGTTAAACATGTAGTGCAGAAATGTGGGTAGGAAGAAAATAATAAATACAAATTATAAAACTGACATTTTATACAAGGTTTTAACATGAAAATATCATGTACAAATTGAAAATGTAGATGTATATCAATAAGTAAAGCTTCATTAAACATGATCTATCAGAAAAATTTGCTAAGTAAATGACTACTCTAAACCTAAACATAAATTTAAAAACTGACAATAGTGCAGTAAAAACAAATAGTAAACAATCCACCAACACACATAACAAATCATAACAAATCCTAAAAAATATAAGTAATACCACAGACATAAGTAAACTACATCCAACAAAAATAGAGATACAACTTTTCCTCATTCTCATCATCATCATCTTGTTCATCATCATTTTCTTCATCCTCCTCATCATCATCCTCATCCATATGGGTTTAGGGCTCATATTCGTAAATGGAGGACTAGATGGGAACTGAACATCTTGATTTCCTTGAAGAAAACTCAGCATAGAGGTATTTAAACTTGTATCATAATCATGTTTGAGTTTCAAATATCCTTGAATGTGATCAAACTTATCATCAAGTTCAGTCACTTTACCTTGTAAATATACAATATTCTAAGGTGAGTGACTTGAGTTAGGAAGACACTAATTCATTAATTAGAAGCCCCAAATCAATAATTAAATGATAAGATGAACTTTTAATAAGAATTGAGCTCATTTCACTGAAATATTTTTTAAAATTATAAATCTACTCATAAATACTTATAAGATTAGTACTGAACTAGGCTTGATTTAAAGATCGTTCAACAAGGTTTAGAAAAAAAACACAATCAATTATAAACATCTTTGAAAGACTACAAGCTCAATTTCAATTGAAGATATGAGAGTTCCCAAAATACTTAATTTACCCTTAAGGGTTTCTACCCACATAATTACTACATAAAACTTCAGATGAATGTTTGGTTACCATACTCATGGGATTATTAAAGCATTAAAGTTCAGTGAGTATAAGTTAAGATACTATAACTAAATCCAAGTTTAATTAGAGGATGATTAATTAAACGAGGTAATAAGTTCCAATTAACTCGAAAAGATTCGAGGGGTTTTAAAAGTTGTTCAGGATCATGCCCCAGGCGTTTTTACAATCTTTTGGGAAATTTTGAAGGAAATCTGAACTTATTATTCTTTGTTGAAAAAAATCATCCTTAAAATCTTAAGAACCTACCAAGATATGCTCCGGGACCCGTTATTCACATTTCCAATAAAATACCATACACTACCTATCCTACATTTATAACCCAATGCTCAAGGATTTGAGTCTTGGATGAGGTAATTAAATTCTTGTGAACAACTGGGGATATTTTGCACATATGAATCCTCGGGCTTATTTAAGCAGGAGGTCTAGGTGACTACAACAATGACGACATTGCTTATGTGTGCTAAATGAGAGATACAAAGTGAGATTTGGAATAGTATCTCCTACCTCAAGGATCCTACGACGAGAGGATAAGGTCGGTAGTCATAGTCTGATTAGAGTGATTAGCCTATGAACAATATTACTTTACCAAATATTTAATAAAACAAAAATCCCTTTTATAACACGATTATTTTTGGAATAGTATCTCCTACCTCAAGGATCCTACGACGAGAGGATAAGGTCGGTAGTCATAGTCTGATTAGAGTGATTAGCCTATGAACAATATTACTTTACCAAATATTTAATAAAACAAAAATCCCTTTTATAACACGATTATTTTTGTTTGCCAAAGTAAATTATACATGCATGAATAAAATTAATTTTTTTTATAAAACCTATTAAGGCCCATTGGTTAATTACTTGGATCAAGGTTAGGGATTGCCCTCCTTAGATTGTCGGGTTTGTAGCTTTTATCAAAGTTGGAGTTATAAAGCATATAGTCTAGCTCTGAGCCCCGACCTTCACTGATTTGCTTTTCTACTTCTTCGTACAGACCTTCTTGTTATTCTTGCTTTCTTTCCTCATAATTTACTTAAATTTCCTAAAACTATATTACGCTCTATGATGCTAACCAAGCAGCAGCAACAGAGGCCTAGGTATGTACTGCAATCTTTATTACTTTACTTTATTGTCTCTTTACTTTACCACGTACATTTTACTTGCAAAACATAAACAACAAAAATGCACTTCCAAAATATTAACAAATTTTTAAACCTTTTGAACACACTTTATCCACCGCTTTTTAGTTTAAGAGAATTTCTCAGATAAGATAACCTTGATTTATAACGAGAATTCTTCGATTTAAATGAGCTTAACAACTTATTTAGACTAAGTAAACTCAAAAGAAACTCAAAAGAAAATAAAAGAAAATAGTGATGTCAGAATGATGGAACCGTGAGATCTTAACTGGTATCGCTTAACTTAAATTAAAATTTCCCCACAACTTTTGAACAAGAACAAGCAAAGCCAAAACACGACTCATAAACTATAAAACTATAAAACCTTAAACCAGGAGCAGTCACGACAAGAAGCTCGGAGCAAACTCCGTGGGCAGCACAACGAGAACATAAAGAACATTTTTGGGGGAGTGAACAGGATTGTCGTCAGCAAATTTCTCTTTAATTTAAACAACAAGCCATAAGATATAGGTAGTTCGTCTAGCACAACGTAAACCCTCACTTTATATTTAGGATTTTGCACAATCATATTGAGCAATATAAGTCTAAATTCTCTTTAACGTTCTGAAGTTGTTGTTGGATACGACGTAAGCAAGTGTAACCCAACTCTCTTTTAAGAATTTCCATCATCAGGATCATGCAAGTGTAAGCCCTATATAATAAAATTGACAGGATGAAACATTAAATGATCTCTTTGAAATCAAAGCCAAACAAAATAATAGTATGAGAATTCACCGAAACTTATTTTAGGATCTGTGACATCCCCTAACTTTTCTTTTTGGATTCCAAGAATACTTGCTCCTATTTGATCAATTTATGTTTGATTTTCCCCAAGTCCAAACTTGAAAACTAAACTTTTAAATATTGAAGATAAATATCTTGGATCAACATCGAGAGTTTTCTTAAGTGACTTCGATCATTTAAGATGTAATTAACTATAGAATCTTGTCCATATAGGAAACTAAAGAACACATGTAATATAAATCCTACCCAATCTTTAATATTAGGTAGAAGAATTATTCGGTCAACATATAAAAAGTTCGCAGACCAAACTCATGTCATAAATTCTTTAGTTTGTATAATCGAGCCCCGCTAACAAAAAATGTCTATTCCTCGGGATAGGTGCATTGTTTGTGGTGTGGTGCTCAGTTATTTAAACAATTAAATATATAAGATATTTTTGTTCTCATTTTAAAAATTAAATATTATTTAAAAAAATCAAAATTATATATAT
>NW_018165040.1:2472055-2474223 GCF_001263595.1 Phalaenopsis equestris
GCAAGTAAACCTCTGTGAAAACTTAGTTGCAGCAATGATATCGAACAAAACAGTTAAAATATCGAGAAACCCAGAGTCATATAGAGCAGTCGAGCAAGGAGTACCGGACGAACCAAGAAAGACAGAGCGATTAAGGGAGAGGAAGGAGTTAACTCTTGAAGCCATGCCCAAAGAAAAAAGCAGGAATAAACCCAAAGCAATTTCAGCAGCACCTCCCCTCCTTCCTAAAAATTTCAACAACCTCAAGCCCTCTGATTCCAGGAAAATATTTGCGCACATAATGCTGCGTACGTCCCGTGGTTATTTATATCGAAAGTAAACGGAAGTTATAAAGGAGTTACATGAAATTATAAGGGAGTTACGTAGGCAGCGCTGCGTACACCTTCCACTTACCTGGGGGTGAGGCGCACGACATAAGGACCGGCGAGTGGCGAGGGTAGGTGGTGCAGGGCGGCAGAAAACTTGACCAGAGCACGGGGAGAAGGGACCTCGGGCCGATGCTTTGCGAGGAGAGGAGAGCTCGGGCCGAGAGAGGGAGATCGGCGAGGAGGATTCGCGAACGGGACGAAAGGAGCGAGAGGCCTGAGAGTGGGTCGCAGGTTAGGCGGGTCGCAGGTTAGGCATTAGGGATTTAAGAAATTTCTGTTTTTTTATAATTATTTTTATTCATCTTTTTAATATTTGACTTGAAATCCCTGATTCGGATATAATTCAGTCACACACAAAATCATATCAAAATGGATGTCCTTTCTATGCAATTTATACGTTCCGGCCTCGCCGGCGTAGTTTGTTTCATCATCCGGGCCGTTCGGACAAACTCGTCGACGATCGAGTAAAAAAATATCAAATTTAATTTTTGTCAAAATTTTGGTTTGTGATTGATCGTTCTGAAAATTAATTTTAATTTTGATTAATTATGAGACCAATAAAAGTGTGAGCGACGTGAATTTCGATGTTTATGTGCGTCGATTGTCTGAATCTTGATATTCGTGCACGAATGTACGAAAGTCTTAATGAGTTTTCCTGAGGCTTTTAAACCCTATGAGAACTCCCTTTGGGCCTTCACATGTTGCTCTTAACCTTGTAAGTGCTGAAGGTTTACGACCATCTATGTAGGGTTTCAAAATAAGAGCCAGGAGGAGGTTTGAATTTCTATGTATGTGGGTCTCATCTCTAGTCTTCTAGGATAGTCAAAGGTGAATCGTATTTCTAGATCCTACAAATTAAGAAGAGGAAAGTCTTCACAAAAAATGAGGTCAACAAATGGACATCCAATAGATGCGGTGTGCTAACTAAGAACACCGTGCGTATTGGCGTTGACCGAAGAGATCAACAAAACCAACACAGACGTTCCAAGTCAACACACTTAGAACAAAACACAAGAAGAGAGAAGACAATTTCTGTTGAGGAGTAAAATGCGAACCTTCGATCGAAACAGAACATTCAGAACTATCATTGGGAATTAGAATGTGGATTTCAGACTATCAATTTTCAGGTGTATGTTTCGAATTTGCATCAGATTTTGTTTTGTTTTTTATTTTGGGTTTCGATTGGATTTGATTTTTGGATTTTGATAAAGTTTCAAGAGTTTAAGATAAGTGAGGGGATCAGATTGATATGGAAGCACAATGGCCCACATTCAACTCAAAGATTGATCGAATGGAGAAGATTGAAAGCAAAGATGGATATCAGAATTTAGGTGTTGACCCTGAAATGAGAATTGAAATTTTGGTACCAGCATCAGTACTAGAATCAGAATTTGGATACCGACATCAAAAAGATAGGAATCAGAATTTGGGTACAGAACCAGAGATTTGATTATTTGATTTAATTGTGATAGGAGAAGATCTCAAAGCAACACGGAAACGGATGCAAAATCTTCAACCTCTAAAATTTGATTTGAAAGATTGCGATAAAAGGGACTCTTAAAGCAACACGGAATCAGATGTAGAACCCTCAAACTCTGGAATTTGATTTGAAATATTGTAATAGAAAGAGCTACTAAACTTTCTAATTTACATTTATAAAACCTCCAACCCTAAACCCTAATTCCTAACGCTTAAATCCCAAACCTTAAACCCTAACCATAACCCCTAATCCCCAAATCTTAAACCCTAAACCCTAAAAAAAAAGCCATAAACCCTGAACCTTAAAACGAAAAAAAAAAA
>NW_018165040.1:2474408-2482409 GCF_001263595.1 Phalaenopsis equestris
AACCCTAAACCCTAAACCCTAAACCCTAAACCCTAAACCCTAAACCCTAAACCCTAAACCCTAAATTCTAGTCCCTATACCCTAAACCTTAAACACTAAACCCTAAACCTAAATTCTAGTCCCTATACCCTAAACCTTAAATCCTAGACCCTAGGCCCTAGACATTGAACCCTATACCCTAAACCTTAAACACTAAACCCTAAAAAAAAAACCACAAACCCTAAACCATAAACCATAAAACCCAACATTCTAAACCCTAAACACTCAAACCTAAACCTTAAGAAAAAAAAAGGAAAAAAATCGAAACCCTTAACCCTAAACTCTAGCACTAAACCCTAAAAAAAACTCTAAACGGTAAACCTGAAACTCTAACCCTAAACCTTAAACTCTAAATCCTAGACTCTAGACCCTAAACTCTAAATCCTATACCTAGGCCCTAAACAATAGACCCTAAACCATAAACCCTAAACGCTAAAACCTAAAAAAAAGACCCAAAACCCTAAACCATAAAAAAAAAAATCCTAAACCCTAAATTTGAAAAACCTAGACCCTAAACCCCAAACACTAAACCCTAAAAAAACCCTAAACCCTAAAAAAACCCTAAACCCTAAAAATGAAAAACTCTAAATCCTAAACCCTAGCCCCTGTACCTTTAACACAAAATCTGAAACCTTAACCCTTAACCCTTAAACCCAAAACCATAAACCCTAAACTCTAAACACTAAACCCTAAACCAAAAACCCTAAAATCTAAACTCAAAACACTAAACCCTAAACTGAAAACCCTAAAGCCTAAACCTTTGAATCCTAAACCCTAAACCCTAATAATAATAATAATAAACTTTTAAGCCTTAAACTTAAAAATCAAAACCTCTAACCTAAAAATCGAAACCCTAAACCATAAAAAAAATCTTAGCCCTTAACCCTAATCTCTAAATCTTAAATCCTAAACATACCCTACTCTAAATCCTACACCCTAGACCCTAAACATTAGACCCTAAACCGTAAACCCTAAACACTAAAACCTAAATAAAAGACCCAATACCCTAAACCCTAAAAAAACCCTAAACCCTAAACCCTAAAACCTATACCCTAAACCCAAAACAATAAACCCTAAAAAAAAACCCTAAACCCTAAAAAAGAAAAACTCTAAATCCTAGAACCTGACCCCTATACCTTTAACACGAAACCTGAAACCCTAAACCTAAAACCCTAACCTTTAACCCTTAAACCCAAAATCATAAACCATAAACCAAAAACCCTAAACCTTATACTCTAAACACTAAACCCTAAACCTAAACCAAAAACCCTAAAGCCTAAACTTTTGAATCCTAAACCCTAAACCCTAATAAAAATAAAAATAAAAAACTAAACACTAAAAAAAAAAAAACTCTAAACCCTAACCTTAAAAATCAAAACCCCTAGCCTAAAACTCGAAACCATAAAAGATAAATCCTAAATCATAAAAAAAAACTTTAACCGTAAATACTAAACCCTAATCTCTAAATCTTAAATCCTGAACCTTTAACCCTAAAGCCTAAACCTTAAGCCCTAAAAAATAATCCTAAACCCTAAATACTAAAAAAAAATAAAATAAAAACCTAACACTAAACCTTAAACCCTAAACCTACTAAACCATAATCGTAAACCCTAAAACCTAAAACCTAAACCTTAAACTCTAAACATTAAACCCTAAACTATAAACCCCAAATGCTAAACCTAAATTAACTTGAATTTGTCTGTCCTCCGACAATTTGTCCAAATGATCCTAGATGATGAAACGGACCGCGTAAACACATTCAAAACATCGATAAAATCTAGGAAAGACGCCATTATAACAATAATCGCAGATCACGGGTCCACATGGCCATGCCAGTACTGCCCGGTTTGAGTGGTCACACCACCTTTGGGCAAGGTTACGTCGATCGAGGGACCTAGGCGCCTCTTACGATTCGGGCGTAGTCACACCCACACCCCAATATAATTATGTTAAAGTCTTTGTATGGCTGACATATTCACTCCATTTTCAAGTGTGGTCATGTTGTAAATAAGGCTTTCTGATCTTCTTGAGAGGTAGGATGGGTGTTGCCACACCTGAATTTGCTTTCGAAAGAGCTCGCCAAGGAAGCTTCAGGCCTCGTAGGAACTCCGAAGGATCGTATATGAGTCTTGATCCCCAGACCCTACTAGGATCGTAAGTGTGTCTTAAGTTTAGAAGATGCTCCATATGCATGTTTAGGGTTTAGGGTTTAAAAAAGATTAAAAGAAGAAAATATTAACAGATTAAAATATCAAAAAGATCCAAAATCTTCACATCCAAAATCTTCACATCCAAAATCTTCAGGAATCACTATATCAAAAAGATTAAAAGAAGAAAATAACAGCAGGGAAGACGATCCATATCTGAGACCTGAAACCATCTCTGATAAAGTTTCTAAAATCTTCCTAAATAGAAAATTTGCATACAAACCACCCAGATTCTTATTTTTTTTACATATCCAACACTTAAATTTACTCTTTATATTTATACAACATAAATCTTACATATCACATTTTAAAAGCTGAAACAAACCTATTCATGCTGAAGTAATTTGGTATGTATGTAAAAAATGAAGATAAAGTGCTAGATATGAAACAAGATATGAGAAGTACCTATGTATATCACCCTTGTAATGAAGTCTTATAAGGTTTCCAAATGTTCCACCCTGCTGGAGTAATTCTGAGTTAAAAACAACAAAAAATAATAAACTCAAATTTTAATTTCACAGGCAGAGGCTTTTCTTGGGAGGCAATTACATGCAGACCACCTGAAACTTGCTATTTATTATGGTTTCCAAATATCGCACACAGCTGCAGTAATTCTGAGCTAAAAACACAAAGAATATTAAACTCAATTTCTAATTGCACTGGCAGATGTTTTTCTTGGGAGGCAATTACATGCAGACCACCTGAAACTTGCTATTTCTAAATATCAACGTTTCGGGTGGTTTGTATGTAATTATCCTTTTTTTTAATAAGTGCCAACTCCAGATTTGACATAGAATACATTCTCACAATTAAAACTCATGAAATAAAAATTGCAGCCATTCCGTTAACCTTTTGTTAATTATATCAACCAGAGGATAGGATCAGCTTTATCTGAATGTGGAAAATCAAAGAAAGAAGTTTGGCAGTGCATGGCGGCAGGATTCGGATTGATTTTCATTGAAAGAATCAGCCATCTCATTAAGTTCAAAGATCGCCTGCGAACTTCATTTGTGAATAGCAAAATTTAGGGTGCTATAAATGTAATTATCCCAATAAAAAAAACTAGCTGAATCAGCAGTAGCAACTTCAAATCAAAGTGCCAACAACGTTAATTGAGAATATTTTTTTTGTCAGTAGTTATGTCCTCAATATTATCGGTGAAAGGTGTTATGTAGCACTGCTTGAGCACGATAAAGGGGCTGAAAGAATACAGAGCTAAATAATTGGGGCAGTATTTATTTTCATTTTCAATGAGATGTTTCCCTGCTTATAAACCGTGCAAGTATTGATTTAAGTATTAAAATTTGATTATACCTCATCAATTTATTCAGAACCTAGATTATCGTCAAGCACGTTCAGTCAGATTCATAGTGTTTGGTTACAGATTCGTAGTTCGAAGCTTCGATCCATGCGACCATGTCCCGTCTAGATTTACACACCACACATTAAACACAGAAGGCAAAATAAAATAAACAAGAGAGCGAAGAAGAAAGGAAGAACACAGGAAAGGGGAGAACCCGGGCAAAACAAACGTCCCGTGCGATCTCCCCCTAAAAAACGCCCAAGTAAATGGAAGTTTATTAGAATTTTGGCCGGCCATGCGAGCGCAATGCGAGCGCACCCAACATGGCAAAGGCCGAGAGATGACAAGAAATAACAAACAGATCATCAGACACGACAAATGAATGTCACAATGTCGTCTCCGGCTTCAAAACATTATCATAACTACGGTAAACTCCAGTATTCAATCTACGCACCCGAGCAAAACGCAATAATTTCTATATCCTGTAAAGAGCACCAAAACTCGCTCTAAAAACTGCGTAACATTAAATATACTCTTAACCATACGAGCTCAATACCATCCATCTTCAGAAACTGTAATCGCGCAGCTGAAGGCCGTCAATATCAGCGCATATAACCAGAAACAAGCAACAGGGAAGACGATGTCTGGTCCAATCTGATCCAGATCTGAGGCCTGACTCCGATCTCCAATAACAGCTCCATAATCGGCCCCCGTCCATCGATCACCCACTCACGATCCGGGGATAGAGTGAAAGCCTTCAAATCAATGTAAGCAGCCATTAAAGATAACGCCAAACAATGAGACCCGGAACGATAGAAACGAGCCTGCGGTTGAGGAAAAGCACCGAAGGCCTTATATAGAAAAATAGACGGCTTGGATGCAAGCTAATTCTAGATGAATGAGCTAGATGACTCCACGTGTTGGTTTCGGTCCATAATCGACATTCCGTTTCTGTTTTCCGCGGTTGGCGAGCACGAAAAAATAACCAACAGAAACACACGACGTCACAGATCGTGGACGGGGAGCTTAAACTGTCGGACACCATAACCTTATGTTGTTTTTCATACTCCCATTATACTTTCTCTTATTATTTTCTTATTCAAATTATTCTTAATAAAAAACTTTTTGGTTATAATAATTATTTAAAAAAATAAATCTCTACTTTTTATATTATTCATAAAATTGATAACAAGTTTCAAAAGAAAAATTTTTGACTTTATCACTACTGCTATAAAAAAAATACCTCAATTTTATGATGAAAAGTTTATTTCCTTAATTAAAGTGACGGCCAAAAATAATTAGAGTCACTCTTATGAAATCATGAACTCGAGTCAGAGCTTAAAGAAAAATTATTTTTTTGTAGGGTTATATGATAATATCATTAACAGATGCATCACCTCTCATGTAATAGGTGATGAGCTAATTTGTTAAACTGACCTATCGGATTCACATGACAAACTGATCACGAGAGCTTGACCAATTAAATTCTTCTAGCAAATTAACCAAGAAAAGCCAGACAAACCTGCCTAATAGATTGATTTTTCAAACTGTTCTACCAAGCTCGCCTAGACTAGGATCCTGAGAATTGACAGAATGCAAAAGTGAAGACCAATATAAAAAATTCATATCACATCTTCATTTATGAGTAATCTAACATTCACTCCACAATATTTTCATTAAGACACCCATAATTATTTTTGTTTATCATGATTTGTATTTTTATATTTTCTTTTGAGACGTGTAAAAGTAGTGGAGATTGATTCACGAGAAACCATCGGACTTTTCTGGGGGATCTCACGCCATGATTCTCACGGAACCTCTATTCCCCCCTCATCACATTACATCATTTTCTTCGCTTGGATGATCGAAAAAGAAAATATAAAATTCAAATCTAAATAACAAATCCATCATCTTCATTCACCTTCATTACACAGGTGTCTCCCAAATTGGTTAACCCAAAAAATATACAAGACCCCATGTAAAAAAATGATTCAACAATAATAAATTATAAATAAGCTGAACATTAACAAACTCTATCTCGCTCTTTATCAATAGTTACTCTTTATTAATATTATAAAGTTGATAAAATATTACAATTTATTTATCGGTTTATCTTTTTTTTTTTTCAATAAATTACAAATTAAATTTTTAGAAAATTCAATTATAGCTGATCTCTATAAAGCTATACTAACCCTATTTGTTTTAAAATAGCATCATGAACTTTTTATGACATGCTTTTAACGCTAAAATTTAATTTCTTCAAAAAATGAAGAGTATCTTCAATCAACAACATCTAATCTCTTCAAAAAATTAATCTTCACATTTGAGTGGCTACTTTTTTCGCTTCATTTTAGACTCGTATTAATTCTTATTTTTCAATATTTTAAATACCAAATAAAGAAAATATCTTATTTAAAAAACAAATATTAAAATATTTGGTGTATTTTCTGAATTTATAATTTTTAAATCTCAATAAATCCTAAGGACACCAGGCTGGATTCTGTTGGATTCAATTAATATTGTTAAACGGAATCATGTACTCAAATTGCAAAGCACTTTCTCAGGAGTTGTTTTATGCTTTTCAAAAATATATAGTCAATACATTTTAAATATATAGTCATAGTCATATGTACTTATGTTATCTTTTAGTATTTTATTGCATTTGATAGCATGTACTCTGTTTAATCGTTATATATATATATATATATATGAAATTATATCAATTTCATTTTTATCAAATTTATGTATCAAAAGCAATAATTTAGTTTTAGTTAAATTATAATATTTTTGATGTGATATGAAATTTTTGGGTTTTATAAATGCAAAGAAAAATGTTTAGGTGTTAAATATGTAAATACATAAGTTTAAGATCCTAAAGTGTCCAAGAAACATAACCAAGATATATAACGTCTTTGCAGGGGGAGGTGAGGAAATGTATATTAGAGAGCGATAAAGACTGCATAATCATTTATTCACGATATGGACCCCCTATTTATAGGAATAGATATTCTGCAAAATTACAGATCAGTCCCTCATTATTAGCTTTTAAAGGAGGATTTTTCGTAATTACAAAGATGGTTGGATATAATAAGACTGACGAATAGATTTGGTATGTATGTTCGTCGAGCGTTCCCTCTGCTTTGACTCAATCGAGACATTTCGATCGGCTGTCAATCGCCGACCTGTGGGAAACTCTCTTGCACATTCCTTTGGTCGTTCGATCCAAATGCCTTCTTCAATATGTCTGACCGTCTGATCTGTAATACCTTCCTTTTGAACTTCCTGTTTGTTTTGAGATTCATGTTGACATATTTTTGTATACATATTTAGTTCTCCGATTCACTTGTTCATTGGAAGTTGCACAACACATAAAGACAAGGAAATCTTTTTAACGTATAAGAAATAACTAAATGACATTATTGTACAGTAATGAACCTCGTTGGATTTTCATGCTCAATCCACTATAAATAAGCCATGGGATGAGGAAAATTTGTGCCCTTCCCCTTTCCTCTTACTCTCTAGACCTTCTAACCCTTAAACCCCAAACCACAAACCTTAAACCCTTAACCCTAAACCGTAAAATCTAAACACTAAATCCTAAAATAAGAAAAAAAAAACCATAAAATATGTAAACCCTAAAAAAGAAAAATCCTAAACACAAAACCTCAAACCCTAAACTGAAAACTCTAAACCCAAAAACTTAAACCCTAAAAACCGTAAACTTTGAACCTTAAGTCCTAATAAACTAAACCCTGAAAAAAATAACCCCTAACGCTAAACTCTTAACCATAACACCTAAACCCTAAAATATAAACTCTAAGAAAAAAAACCTTAACACTAAACCCTAAACCTTAAACCCATAATCCTTAAATCCTAAGCCCTAAATCCTAAAAAAAAAGAAAAAAAAAACATTAAACCTAATACTAAAACATAAGCCCTAAGAAAAAACCCTAACACTAAACCCTAAACCCTAAACCCTAAAAAAACAAAAACCCTAACCCTAATCCCTAAACTATAAGCCCTGAACCCACTAAACTCTGACCATAAAGCCTAAAAAAAACCAAAACCTTAAACCCAAAACGCTAAACCCTTAAAAAAAGATCGTAAACCCAAAACCCTATAAAAAAAAAGCCCTAAATCCTAAACCTTAAAACCTAATCCCAAAAAAGAAAAGAAAAAAAAAACACCATATACTTTTAACCCTAAATTCTAACACTAAACCCTAAAAAACTCTAAACCCTAAACCCTAGATCCTACACCATAGACCCTAAAACCTAAAAATATAGCCACTAATCCCTAAACACTAAACCCTAAGAAAAAAAAACTCTAAACCCTAAAAAAGAAAAACCTTAAACCCTATACCTTAAAACCGAAACTGGAAACCTTAAACACAAAACACAAAACCCAAAACCCAAAACCCTAACCCCTAAACCCTAAACCCTAAACCCTAAA
>NW_018165040.1:2482419-2483127 GCF_001263595.1 Phalaenopsis equestris
AACCCCTAAACCCTAAACCCTAAACCCTAAACCCTAAAAACCCTAAACCTTTGAATTCTACACCCTAAACCCTAATTAATAAAACCCAAAACACTCTTAAAAAAAACTCTTAAGTCTAACCTTAAAAAACAAAACCCTAACCCTAAACCCTAAAACTTAATCCCTAAATCCTAATCTCTAACCCCTAAACCCTTAACCCTAAAGCTGAGAGCCTAAGCCCTAAAAAAAAATCCTAAACCCTAAACCCTATAAAAAAATTAAATTAATTAAAAAAACACTAACACTAAACCTTAAATCGTAAACCCCTAAACCCTAAATGCATTAAACCCTAACCTTAAACTCTAAAACCTAAACCATAAACCTTAAAATTAGCTTGAATTGGTTCTTCCACTTACAAATTTGTCCAAATGACCTTGAATGAAGAAACCGACTGCGTGAACGCGTCTGGAACATCAACTATATCTGGGAAAGACGCCATTATAACAATCATGGCAGATAAGGGGTCGGCATGGCCATGCCAGAACTCATTCTGGTTAGTGTTGTCACGCCACCTTTAGGCATGATCACGTCGATCCAGGGGTCTGGGTGCCTCTCACGATTTGGGCTAGCCACGCTAACACCCCAGTATAATTACACTAAAGTCTTGTCGGCACTATTTTTGGTGTAGAGTTTGCCCGTAAGAAGCTGTCGGTCATCGGAATTGAAATC
>NW_018165040.1:2491062-2533945 GCF_001263595.1 Phalaenopsis equestris
TGTGGCATAAATTTTTCCATCTCAAGCCCCAACTGATCGCCTATTTCTTAATTTTTAACCCTTGCTGCAGAAACCCTTGCTCTCTCACTGGTCTTATCCCAACATCCATCCCCAATTTCATACCCAGCAATAGCATTTTTATTATGATGCAGAAAAAATTTAAATGTTATATATATAAATATTTCAACAGTTATGATTAGTAATTGAAAATATTTAAATATCTGTTGTATAATTTACATATTTACCTAACGCCTATACATTCAAATTAACATGCCGATCAAAACTAAAACATGACATTAAAAATACAGCGACGACTCCCCCTTTTGTTTCAAAGTGAAATACACAATTTCTTTAAAAACTTTTATGACATCAAAATGTTCCAGGTATAAATTTCAAACATTGTATTTTAAATATGTAAATAAGTAGGAATTGTATGGGAAGCAAGTAAATTTCCCAATAATTGAACTTCCAAGTATTTATTTTTTGAAGGGTTATTAAGCGTTTTTAACTCACAAAGTTCTTTAGAATCTGTGTTGGTGTTATGCAAAAGAAGCTCATTGAAAATGACAACGACTATATTTGGCAGCAAAAAAATTATTCCATTCGGACGTCCGCACGGTCTACCACCAACAGCCACGTCACCTGCTGATGACATGTATTGCGACACGCCCCCGGTGATTATTCTGGCCATACGGTGTCGGACGGAATATTTTCTTAATAATATGTCACACAAAAGAAATCATCAACAATAATAAGACTTTACATAGAAAATAGCTCATGCCAAGTGCGATATGTAAATACATGAGAAATAAGTGATATGCTTGTAAATATTCCTTAACATTTTTTATGAATCTACAACTAAGTCAACTTCGTATTGATCATTGTGGCACTATTCACAATCTCTAATTAACCAATAAGGATTGATATTATCTATCTGCAGAAATTGTTGACATGACATTATAGGACAACGAACCAAGAAAACTTTCAGCCTTCACAATATCAAAAGGATTAGAAGAAGAAAATAACAGCAGGGAAAACGATCCTTATATGAAACCTGAGATACTCTCAGATAAAGCTTCTAAAATCTTCCACTAAACCTAACCCTAAACCTTAAACCCTAAACCTCAAACCTTTAAAAAAAAAAAAAACACTAAACCCTTAACACTAAATACTAAAACCTAAACCCTAAAAAAAAAACCCTATCACTAAACCTTAAACCCTAAACCGTAAAAAACAAAAACCCTAACCCTAAACCCTAAACTATAAGCCTTACATTGAACTCTAACCATAAAGCCTAAAAAAAACCCTAAACCCTAAATCCTAGACCCTAGGCCCTAGACATTGAACCCTAGAATGTAAACCCTAAACACTAAACCATAAAAAAAAACCATAAACCCTAAACCATAAACCATAAAACCCAAAATTCTAAACCCTAAACACTTAAACCTAAACCTTAAGAAAAAAAAAACCTAAGCCCTTAACCCTAAACTCTAGCACTAAACCCTGAAAAAAACTCTAAACCGTAAACCTAAAACTCTAACCCTAAACCTTAAACCCTAAACCTTAAACTCTAAACCCTAAACTCTAGACCCTAAACTCTAAATCCTACACCTAGACCCTAAACCGTAAACCCCAAACGCTAAAACCTAAAAAAAAAGACCCAAAACCCTAAACATAAAAAAACCCTAAACCCTAAACTCTAAAACCTAGACCCTAAAACTCAAACACTAAACCCTAAAAATGAAAAACTCTAAATCCTAAACCCTGACCCCTATACCTTTAGCACGAAACGCAAAAAGCTAAACCCAAAACCATAAACCCTAAACCCTAAACTCTAAACACTAAACCCTAAACCAAAAACCCTAAAATCTAAACTCAAAACACTAAACCCTAAACCGAAAACCCTAGCCCAAACCTTTGAATCCTAAACCCTAAACCCTAATAAAAAAACAAACTTTAAGCCCTAAACTTAAAAATCAAAACCTCTAACCCAAAAATTGAAACCCTAAAAGATAAACCCTAAACTATAAAAAAAAAAACCTTAACCCTTGACCCTAATCTCTAAATCTTAAATCCTAAACAGACCCTACTCTAAATCCTACACCCTAGACCCTAAACATTAGACCTTAAACCGTAAACCCTAAACGCTAAAACCTAAAAAAAAAGACCCAAAATCCTAAACTCTAAAAAAAACCTTAACCCTTGACCCTAATCTCAAGTGTGGTCATGTTGTAAATAAGGCTTTCCGATATTCTTGAGAGGTAGGATGGGTGTTCCACACCTGAATTGGCCATGACCATGTCGAACCCCTCTTAACATTGGCTTTCGAAAGAGCTCGCCAAGGAAGTTTCAGACCTCGTAGGAACTCCCAAGGTATATGAGTCTTGATCCCCAGACCCTACCGGGATCGTAAGTGTCTTAAGAAGTTTAGAAGATGCTCCATATGCATGTCACCGAGTAAGAACCTTTCCAACGCAAAAATCAGTTTATCCAAACTTTAAAGACAAGGCATAAACATGGTGTGGGGTAATTTTGTTGATTGTTTTCCTCATGAGGGTGCCTGTATCAATAAAACATAGCCCCATGTCGCAAGAACGAACCTCAACACGAAGGATATAAACAACAATGCTTGTTCAACATCAATCGTCTTTGAGTATGACCACGACAGTTCAAACCCCTATTACATTGCCCGAAGTGTTCACCTAAATATCTCATGGGCTCCTCGAGGCACGATAAGCCATGTGAGATCCAATACAATCCCGTGTCACTCAGAAAGGATGTCTTGTATATGCTACATCAAAAATAAATGTTAACTCACTAGAGTTGTTGACGATTTAATTATGAACCAAGTTAGAATCGACTCAAATTCACCGTAAAAAAAAGGATCAAAATTCAATTTAAAATTTTAACTCACAACTCGACTCATTTATTTGATCTGAGCCAACATTCAAATCAATTTGAGCAATTAATGAACTTCGAGCTAAAAGTACTGCCCTAATTATTGGCCTATTTCTTCTGGCGGTCTTATCCCACATCCATCCCCAATTTCATACCGAGCAATTGCATTTTATTATGATGCACAAACTAATCTTACGAGCACAAGTACAAATTTAAATGTTAGATGTATAAATATTTCGACAGTTAAGTAAATGAAACTATTTAAATGTTTGTTGTATAATTAGAAAATGCACTCATAAATATCAAAGGGGCATTTACATATTTGCCTAACACCTAATACATTCATATTAACATAGATCAAAACTTTTAAAAATACAGAGGTGAATTCCCTTTTTTTTCAAGTGAAACACACATTTACATTCATAACTTTTATGACATTAAAATGTTATAAGTATGTTAAATATGAAAATAAATAAGAATTTTAAGGCATGGATGTAAATTTCCCAATAATCAAACATGCAAGTATTTATTTTTTGAAGGGTTAGTAAGTATATATAACTCACATAGTTCTTTAGAATCTATGTTGGTGCCCACCGAACAAGACAGAAAATATTCCGTCCTAATATCCGCACGGCCAACTACCGGCGGCCACGTTGCCTGCAGATGACATGTATGACAACGCAGCTGCCGATGATTGATGGAATATTTTATCTATAATATGGCATAAATAATTATCAGCAATAAACATGGGCAATGACTGATATGTTTGTAAATATTCTATTTAACATTTTTTATGAATCTACAACAAAATCAACTCCCTAGAGATCATTGTGTCTCTTTTCTCAATCTCTAATTGACCAATAAGGATCAAAACTATCGATCTGAAGAAATTGTTTACATGAAATTATTGGACAGCTAACCATGAAAATCTTCAGGCATCACAATATCAAAAAGATTAAAAGAAGAAAATAAAAGCAGGGAAGACGATCCAGATCTGAGACCTGAAACCATCTCTGATAAAGGTTTTAAAATCTTCCTAAATAGAAAATTTGCATACGTACCGATGTAAATCACCCTTGTAATGAAGTCTTTCCAAATATTGCAGCCTGCTGGAGTAACTCTGAATTAAAAACAACAAAAAATAATAAACTCAAATTTTAATTTCACAGGCAGAGGCTTTTCTTGGGAGGCAATTACATGCAGACCACCTGAAACTTGCTATTTCTAAATATCAACGTTTCGGGTGGTTTGTATGTAATTATCCTTTTTTTTAATAAGTGCCAAGTCCAGATTTGACATAGAATACATCCTCACAATTAAAACTGATGAAATAACAATTGCAGCCATTTCGTTAACCTTTTGTTACTTATATCAACCAGAGGATAGGATCAGCTTTACCTGAATGTGGAAAATCAAAGATAGAAGTTTGGCAGTGCATGGCGGCAGGATTCGGATTGATTTTCATTGAAAGAATCAGCCATCTCATTTAGTTCAAAGATCTCCTGCGAACTTCATTTGTGAATAGCAAAATTTAGGGTGCTATAAATGTAATTATCCCAATAAAAAAAAACTAGCTGAATCAGCAGGAGCAGCTTCAAATCAAAGTGCCAACAACGTTAATTGAGAATATTTTTTTGTTAGTAGTTATGTCCTCAATACTATCGGCGAAATGTGTTATGTAGCACTGCTTGAGCACAATAATGGGGCTGAAAGAGTACAGAACTAAATAATTGGGGAAGTATGTATTTTTATTTTCAATGAGATGTTTCCCTGCTTATAAACCATGCAAGTATTGATTTAAGTTTTAAAATTTGATTATACCTCATCAAGTTATTCAGAACCTACCTAGATTATCGTCAAGCACGTTCAGTCAGATTCATAGTGTTTGGTTACAGATTCGTAGTTCGAAGCTTCGATCCATGCGACCATGTCCCGTCTAGATTTACACACCACACATTAAACACAGAAGGCAAAATAAAACAAAGAGAGCGAAGAAAAAAGGAATAACATAGGAAAGGGGAGAACCCGGGCCAAAAATACGTCCCGTGCGATCTCCCCCTTAAAAACACCCAAGAAAAATAAATTTTATTAGGATTTTGGCCTGCCAAGCGAGCGCACCCAACATGGCAAAGGCCGAGAGATGACAAGAAATAACAAACAGATCATCGGACACAACAAATGAATGTCACCATGTCGTCTCCGGCTTCAAAACATTATCATAACTACGGTAAACTCGAGTATTCAATCTACGCACACGAGCAAAACACAATAATTTCTATATCCTGTAAAGAATACCACAACTCGCTCTAAAAACCGCGTAACATTAAATATACTCTTAACCATACGAGGTCAATACCATCCATTTTCAGAAACTGTGATTTCGCAGCTGAAGGCCGTCAATATTAGCGTATATAACCAGAAACAAGCAACAGGGAAGACGATGTCTGGTCCAATCTGATCCAGATCTGAGGCCTGACTCCGATCTCCAATAACAGCTCAATGATCGCCCCCCGTCTATCGATCCCCCACTCACGATCTGGTGATATCGGAGAAGAGTGAAAGCCTTCAAATCAATGTAAACAGCCTTTAAAGTGAACGCCGAACAATGATGTCGGGAACGATAGAAATGAGCCTGCGGTTGAGGAAAAGCACCAAAAGCCTTATATAGCAGAGGGAAGAAAAATAAACGGCTTGGATGCAGGTCATTTTAGATGAATGAGCTAGATGACTCCAGGTGTTCAGTTTCGGTCCATAATCGACATTCCGTTCTTGCTTTCCGCGGTTGGCGGGAACACGAAAAAATAAAACAGAAACACACGATGGCACATAGATCGTGGGCCGGTGAGCTTGAAGGTTCTTATTTTGTTTTCCATACTCCCATTATAAGGACACTTATTAGTTTCTTATTGAAATTATTTTTAATAATAAAAAGTGTTGAGTTATAATAATTATTAAAAATAAATAAATATCTATTTTTTTTATTTTATTCATTAAATTTATAACAACTTCCAAAAAAAAAAAATTTCAAAGTTTATAACTACTTTTATAAAAATGCCTCAATTCTATGATGAATAGTTTATTTTTTAATTAAAGTGATGATCAAAAATAGTCAGAGTCGATCTTATAAAGTCATGAACTCGATTCAGAGCTTAAAGAAAAATAAATTTTTCCGAGCCAAATCATATCTCTAGTATGCTCGTACCTACTCAAAAAACATAAGTTACATGACAAACTGATCACAAGAAATTCACCTATCAAATTATTCTAGCAAATTAACCAAGAAAAGCACGGCAGACCTGCCTAAGAAATTTATTATTCACTTCTCTACAAAGCTCGCCTAGCCGATGATCCTGAGAATTGACAGAATGCAAAAGAGAAAACCAACACCCACACCACAATATTTTCATCAAGACACCCAAAATAGTTTTTGTATATCAAGATTTGTATTTTTCTATTTTTTTCGAGACATGCAAAAGTATGGAAGATTGATTCATGAGAGACCGTCGGACTTTGTTGGGAGGATATCACGTCGTGGCTCTCACGGAGCCTCTATTGCCCCCACATCTCATTATATCTTCTTTTTCGCTCAACCATAGGATGATAAAAAAAAATTTAAATACATAATTCAGATCTGAATAACAAATCCATCATTTTCTTTCACCTTCATTACAAAAGTGTCTCCCAAATTGTTTAAACCAAAAGATAATGCAAGCAATGTCAAAAAATGAATCAACAATAATAAATTACAAATAAGTTGAAGATGAACAAACTCTATCTCGCCCTCTATCAATAGTCTTTATTGATATTATAAAGTTGATAAAATATTACAATTTATTTTTCGGTATATTTTTATTTTTCTTTTCAATAAATTACAAATTAATTTTTTAGAAAATTCAAATATAACTGATCTCAACAAAGCTATACTAACCCTATTTGTTTTAAATTAACATCATGAACTTTATATGACATGGTTTTAACGTTAAAAATTAAATTCTTCAATAAACGAAGAATATCTTCAATGGACTATGATATCTACCCTCTTCAACAAATTAATCTATCACATTTGAGTGGCAACTTTTTTCACTTCATTTGAGACTCGTATTAATTCTTATTTTTCAATATTTTAAATACCAAAAGAAATTATCTTATTTAAAAAACAAATATGAAAAATATTAGGTGTATTTTCTGAATTTATAATTTTTAAATCTCAATAAATCCTAAGGACAGCATGTTGGATTCTAAGAAATTGGATTCAATTAATATTGTTAAATAGAATAATGTACTCAAATTGCTAAGCACTTTCTCAGAAGTTGTTTTATGCTTTTCAAAAATATATAGCCAATATATTTTAAATATATAGTAATATGTACTTATGTTATTTTTTAGTATTACATTACATTTGATAGCATATACTTTGTTTAATTATTATGAAATTATATCAATTTCATTTTCATAAAATTTATGTATGGAAAGCCATAATTTACTTTTAGTTAAATAATACAATTTTTGATGTGATATGATATTTTCGGGTTTTATAAATGCAAAGAAAAATGTTTAGGTATTAAATATGTAAATACATAAGTGTAAGATCCTAAAGTGTCCAAGAAACACAACCAAGATATAGAACGTTTTTGCAGGGGGGTGAGGAAAGGTATATTAGAGAACGATAAAGAGTTGTGCAAAGGTCACGAACTAGGGATCATGAGGGTCGATTAGAATCCTAGGGTCTTCTTCTGAGCTCATTGCTAGAGAGGATCTTTGAGAGCCTTGGAGGACATTCAGGCGACCGTCTTGTTGGGCATTCGACTAAGGCAGACGTTTCTGTCGGGGGGAAACGGATGCTCGTTCAGGCTGTGTCGGCGGTGACATTTCCTCAAGGTGGTCTGAGCGAGGCGATGAACGAGCGAAAACACCATCTCATATGTCGAAGGGTGGTTTTTTTTTCTAAGAGCGGAAAGCTAGACAAGATTGGTGAGGATGCTACATTTTTTTTATGTCTAATTAGAATCGACTCTTAGGTAGGTGGTTTTATATTATCTTGAATGTTTGTACTAATTTTCCTAATACAACTATAGAAATTCTAAGAATTTTTTGTATCGACATATACTAGCACTTATCCTAAGGACGACGTGACAGTTGTGGAACAGGTCACTGCGGTGGTGGTGTTGATATTGTGAAACAATGTGTTGTGAAACTGGGCATTGTGGAGTATGGTGCCATGGAACGGGATGTTCTGGAGTTGGATGTTGCAAAGCATGGTATGGCGAAGCGGGAGTAGGGTGTTACAGAGCATGGTGTTACGACCTTAAACTCTAAACCCTAAACCCCCCAATAAAAAAAAAAAAAACTTAAAACTATAAAACCTAAACTCTAAATCATTAACCCAAAACCCTAAACTCTAACAAAACCCTAAACCATAAACCTTAAATCTTAAAAAAAAGAAATCATAAACTTCAAACCATAAACCCTAACCATAATCCCTAAAAAAACTTCAAAACCTAAACCCTAAACCCGAAACAAAAAACCCCAATTGTAAACCCTAAAAAAAAAACCCTAAACTCAAAACCTTGACCCTAGACCAGCCCTCGACCCTAAACCCTAAACGCTATACCCTAAGAAAAAAGACCATAAACCTTAAACCCTAAAAAATAAAAACCCTAAACCCTAAACCCCAAAACCCTAAACCCTAAAACCTAACCACTAAACCCTTTAAAAAAATTAAATAAATAAAAAAACACCTTAAACCTCATAAACCTTAAAAAAGAGAAAACCTAAATCCAAACCCTAAACCTTAAACCCTAAACTCAAAACTCTTAACCACAAACCTAAACCCTAATAACCTTAAACCAAAAACCCTAAACTCTAAATCCAAAACGCTAAACCCTAAACCCTAAACCTAAATCTGAAATGCTAAACCCTAACCCTTAAACTCTAAACCCTAAAATCCTTAACCCTAACCCTAAACCCTAAACACTAAATAACCCTAAACCCTAAACCCTAAACCTTAAACCCTAAATCCTAAACCCTAAAGCATAAACCCTAAAAACTATAACCTAAAAACCCTAAACTTAAACCCTAAACCCTAAAAAAAACCCTAAACCCTAAATCCTAAACCTTAAAACCCTAAAATTTAAACCCTAAAACCTAAAAAAACCCTAAACCCTAAAAAAACCCTAAACCCTAAACCCTAAACCCTAAATCCCTATACCCTAAACCCTAAAATCTAAACCCTAAACCCTAAATATCTATACCATAAACCCTAAAATCTAAACCCCAAACCCTAAACCCTAAATTTCTATACCCTAAACCCTAAAATCTAAACCCTAAACCCTAAACAATAAAACCTAAACCATAAACCCTAAAATCTAAATCCTTAACCTTAAACCCTTAAAAAAATGCCCTAAACCTCAAACCCTAAAAAAAAACCTAAACCATAAACCCTAAACACTAAAAAAATAAAAAATCCTAAACCTTAATTGATTCTGACTTTCTATATAGATGTTTATTACGATATATGTGATTATATGTTTAATTTCCTTAATAATGATTCCTTATTTGCAAAAAAGCTAAAAACTTGATCCAAAGCAAAAGCTAGTTAAATTTTCCACTATGAAGCAAAGAAGAATACAATTATAATAACAATTAAATATGAGATACTACGCAAGTATATGTATCGTTATCAAGTAATATAAGACTTTTTGATTAAGCCTCGAATCTCAAACCCATAGGAAAAATTTGACAATATGCACTCTACAAAATAAAAGAAGTTAAATAATAAAATTCTACTTAGCAAAATATTCTTACTTAAACTAAAGATGCTATAATATGAAAGAAATTTGATTTTTTTTGTAATTTAGTTTAATTTAACTAAAGTAAGCAACTAATTAACTTAACTAAATACATGCAAGATGAAGTCAATATAAATAAAATATTTTTTTCCTTATTATGAATCAGTAAAAAGTATAGAAATTATGTTGTGGAAGCATTCAAAATGTGTTGTGTCAAATAAGAGCAATAATATTCTTTACACTTACTAAAGATGTTATAAAGAACATTGGTCAATATATAGTTTTGAAGACTGGTTAGGTAGGGAAGATACTAGCTCTTACTCTAGAGTTCCCTCTTCTCCCTTCATCTAGGGGCTCACATCTCGTATCAAAACCTAAAATAATAAATTAAATTTGGGGCTTTAGCCTGTCACTCTAGTCCTCTAATTTTACACCCTTGAAAGTTTATTTCTCTATTTATTTGCACTCAAACCCAAGAACTACATTCTCATCCATGAAATCAAATGTGATTCTTATCATTTTTTGACTGAGGCAATACCATCTTGGATCTTACATATTCTCACAACATGCATTAAAATCTTAAAATAAAAAAGTAAATGAAGTATAAGGTTTCAAATCATTAATTCTTCTTCCAGCATTGAAGTCTACTATTTCACACAACTTCCTTTCAATACTTAGTTACTTATCATTTTAAGAAAAAAAGATAAAGAAAACTACTCAGAATCCATAGAGAAAACACAACCACACTTGAGTTTATTGAGTTTACACAACCACACTTGAGTTTAAAGGTAGAATTCATGCACACAAACAAGCAATCCAAATTAAAACCAAATGTAGTAACAAAGATAAACACTTATCTCAAATTTTCTTCACCAAATGTCTTGAAGTTTCTGTTTCTTTGAATTATCTTCTCACAATACAAACTAAAACTCAAATAAAAAAGTAAAGTGGCCGGCGGCGACAACGGCGGTTACTTGGATGGATGATGACTGTTGGTTGGGATTGGCTGGTTCTCTCTATTTTGATGATCCAAGTCTTTTTTATAAAAAACCAAAATGTGTCTTGGTGTCTCTTCAAAATGTGTCTCCATTCAATGAATCTTCTAGAAGTTATCTCCTTTCAAAAGCCAATTGAATGAATTTTCGTGCCCATGGGCTATTTCCCACGTTTTTACCAAGGATTTCTTCAAACACTTCTTCAAAAATTCGTCTCAATTCAATGAATCATCAAATAACTACTTCTTGCGCTTATCGCGGGGTACCTGACTCTTAGGCGTGACTCTCTCTATATAAAAAAAAAACAAAACAAAACCATAAATTTCATAAACCCTAAACACTAAACCCTAAACCTAAACTTGAATCTCTAAACCCCAAATCATAAACCTTAAGTCTTAAACCCTAAATCCTGAGTACTAAACCCTAAAAAAATAAAAAATAAAAAAAAACCCTAAAACTTGAACCTTAAAACTTTAAACACTAAACCCTAAAGTTTAAACCCTAAACTCTCCCTGTACCCTAAACCCTAAACCCAAAACCCTAAACCCTAAACCATTAAACTTAAACCTGAAACCGAAAAATCTAAATCCATAACAATAAACCCTAAATCCTAAACCCTAAAAAAAACCTAAACCCTAGCTCATAAACCCTAACCCTAAAAAAAAACCCCTAAACACTACCAAAAAAAAAACTCTAAACCCTATTCCTAAACATTTAAAAAAACCCCCCTAAACCCAAAACTAGAAACCCTAAACCCTAGACCAACCCAAGTCCCTAGTCCCAATACCCTAAACCCTAAACACTATAGCCTAAAAAAACCCTAAAAAAACAAAAAAAAATCATAAATTTTGTAAACCCTGAAAAAGAAAAACCCTAAACTCAAAACCCCAAAACCAAAACCTTAAACCTAAAACCCTAAACCCTAAACTTTAAACCTTAAAGCCTAAACCCGAAACCCTAAGTCATAAACCCTAAACCCTAAGCCCTAAAATCTTAAAAAAATAATAATAAAATAAAAAATTAGCCATAAACTCCAAAACCCTAATAATAAAAAACTAAACTCTAAAAAAAACATAAACCCTAAACCCTGAAAAAGTAAACCCCTAATCTTAAACTCTAAACCATAAAACATAAACCCAAAAATCTAAACTCTAAACCCTAAACTCCAAGAAAAAAAAAAACCCTAACTCTAAACCCTAAACACTAATCGCTAAATCTGAAACCCTAAAACCTTAACCCTAAACCTTAAATCCTAAGCCCTTAAAAAAAACTCTCAACTCTAAGCTATAAGGAAAAAACCTAAACCCTAAACCTTAAATCCTAAACACTAAACATTAAAAAAAAATAAAAAAACTACAATAAACCTGTAACCCTAAATATTAAAACCTAAACCCTAAAAAAAACCCTCTAACACTAAACCTTAAACTCTAAACCCTAAACAACAAAACTAAACTCTAAACAACAAAATTAAACCCTAAACATTAGGCCTTAAACCCATTAAACCCTAACCATAAAGCCTTAATAAAACTGTAAACCTTAAACCATAAATCCTAAACTCTAAATCGTATACCCCAAATTCTAGAACCTAGACACTGAACCCTAAAAAAAGACCGTAAACCCCAAACCCTAAACCTTAAAACCTTAATCCTCAAAAAAAAAAAGTGCTTACACTCTTAACCCTAAACTCTAACACTAAACCTTAAAAAAAACCATAAACCTAACCCAAAATCCTGAACTCTAAACCCTAAATCCTACAACCAAGACCCTAAACATTAAACCCTAGACTGTCACCCCTAAACGCTAAAACCTTAAAAGACTCTAGACTCTAAAAGAAAAACCCTAAACCCTTAAAAAAAAAAAACTCTAAACCCTAAAAAAGAAAAACCGTAAACCCAAAACCTTAAACACAAAACCCAAAACCCAAAACCCTAACCCGTAAATCCTAAACCCTAAACCCTAAACCCTAAAAGCCTTAAATCAAAAATCCTAAACCTTTGAATCCTAAACCCTAAACCCTAATAAAAAAACCCTGAATACTAAAAAACAATAACAAAAAAACTCAGAACTACCTTAGAAAACCAAACCCTAAACCCTAAACCCTAAAAAAAAAATCTTAACCCTAAATCTTAAACTCTAAACCCTAAACTCTAAACCTTAAACCCTTAACCCTAAAGCCTAGACCCTAAGCTCTAAAAAAAAAAAAATCCTAAACCTTATTAAAAAAAAATAAAAAATAAATTAAAAAAAACCTAACACTAAACCTTAAACCCTAAACCCACTAAACCCTAACATTAAACCCTAAAACCTAAACCATAAACCCTAAAATTAGATTTAATTAGTCCGTCCTCATTCAAATTTCTCCAAATGATCTTGAATGACAAAATTGACTGTGTGAACGCATTTGGGACATCGATTATATCTAGGAAAGACACCATTATAACAATCATCGCAAATAAGAGGCTGACATGGCCATGTCAGAACTCTATTTGGTTTGTGTTATCACGCCACCTTCAGGCATGATTACGTCGATCGAGGGACCTAGGTGCCTCTTCTCACGATTTAGGCTATTCACGCCCACACCCCAGTATAATCATGTTAAAGTCTCTGTATAGCTGACATGATCACTCTATTTTCGAGTGTGGGCATGATGATCTAAGGGGGTTTCAGGCCTCGTGAAAACTCTGAAGGATCGTATATGAGTCTTGATCCCTTGCCAAGGTCGTAAGTGCATCTTAAGAACTCTAAAAGATGCTACATATTCATGTCATCAAGTAAGAACGATTCCAATGCAAAAATCGTTTATCCAAACCATAAACATAAGGCATAAACATGGTGTGGGACAATTTTGTTGATTGTTTGTATCATGAGGGTGTCTATATCGATAAAGTATAGCCTCATGTAGCAAAAACAAATGCCAACACGAAATAAATCAACAACAAAGCTTGCTCAGCATCAATCGTCTTCAAGTACAAATGTGACGGTGCAAACCCCAATTATATTGCCTGAAGTGTTCACTTAAATATCTCATGGGCTCCTTGAGTCACGATAAGCCATGTGAAATCCAATACAATCCTATGTCACTTAGAAAGGACACCTTATATATGCTGCATAAAAAATAAGTGCCAACACACTAATGCTGTTAACAATTTAATTCAAATCAAGTTAGAATCGACTCAAATTCACCTAAAAAAAGATAATCAAATTCAATTCAAAATTTTAGCTGATAACTTGACTCATTTATTTGATCCGAGTCAACATCCAAATCAATTTGAGCAATTAAAGAGTTTTGAGCTAAAAGTGCTGCCTTATTTATGACATTCAATAATTCAATTAAAGATGAGTCGCCCATCATATAAATACATTATTCTAATTACAACCAAATCAATTGCTTCCATATTCCCAATTAACAGATGAACATTTCGTCAAATGCAAGAGGTAATAATAAATTTTTAAAAAAGTTCTATTAACACAAAAAAATTGTGCAAATTAACAAAAAATAACAAAAAACTAAAATGTACTGAAAATTTAATTACAATATTTAAGAACTGAGTAGTGAAATTGAAATGATTCACCAAATGAATAATTTTCACCAAATGAATAACTGGGATTTTGTGGATAGCATTAGCCTGTTTTAGTTGCTTGTAGAGTATCCTTAAGAGATTGTTCTGGAAAAATAGAGACAAATCATAATGAGCTTGTAGAGCGCCCTTGCAAGATACTTGTTGTGCGGCATTTAAAATTAAACAAAGAAACAAACAAGAATATATCAAACATTCAAGCATTTATTTTTTAAAGGATTAAAAAGTGTTTATAACTCACACAGTTCTTCAGAATCTGTGTTGGTGTTATACAAAAGAAGTTCATTGAAAATGACAATAGCTATATTTGGCAAAAAAAATATTCTATCCTGAAGCACTTACGCCAACCACCAGCGGCCATGTCACCCGTGGCGACTTGGCCCCGGTGATTGGTCATCCGATCGTGTGGTGTCCAGATGAAATATTCACCATAATATGGCACACAAAGCAAATCATAAGCAATAAAATAACAGACTTTAAATACATGAGAAATGAGTGATATGTTTGTAAATATTCGTTAACATTTTTTTAAGAATCTACAGCTAAATCAACTCCGTATTGATTATTGTGGCACTTTTCTCAATCTCTAATTAACCCATAAGGATTGAAACTATCTATTTGCAGGGATTGACTGGACATTTTAGAACAGCGAAGCATGAAAACCTTCAGGCTTAACAATATCAAAAAGTTTAAAGAAGAAAATAACAGGGAAGACCATCCAGATCTGAGACCTGAGAATATCTGATAAAGGTTCTAAAATCTTCCTAAATAGAAAATTTGCATACATACCACCCAGATTCTTATGTATTGCATATCCAACACTTAGATTTACTCTTTATATTTATACAACCAAAATCTTACATATCACATTTTAAAAGGTGAAACAAACCTGTTCATGCTGAAGTAATTTGGTATGTAAAAATTGAAGATAAAGTGCTAGATATGAAACAAGATAAGAGAAGTACCTATGTAAATCACCCTTGTAATGAAGTCTTATATGGTTTCCAAATATGGCACCCTGCTGGAGTAATTCTGAATTAAAAACAACAAAAAATCATAAACTTAAATTTTAATTTCACAGGCAGAGGCTTTTCTTGGGAGGCAATTACATGCAGACCACCTGAAACTGGCTATTTCTAAATATCAACGTTTCGGGTGGTTTGTATGTAATTATCCTTTTTTATAATAAGTGCCAAGTCCAGATTTGACATAGAATACATTCTCACAATTAAAACTCATGAAATAAAAATTGCAGCCATTCCGTTAAACCTTTGTCACTTATATCAACCAGAGGATAGGATCAGCTTTATCTGAATGTGGAAAATCAAAGAAAGAAGTTTGGCAGTGCATGGTGGCAGGATTCGAATTGATTTTGATTGAAAGAATCAGCCATCTCATTTAGTTCAAAAATCGCCTGCGAACTTCATTTGTAAATAGCAATATTCAGGGTGCTATAAATGTAATTATCCCCAAAAAAAAATAATTCGCATAAGAATAAACTAACTCAATCAGCATGAGCAACTTCAAATCAAAGTGCGGCCACGTGAATTCAGAATATTTTTTTAGTCAGTGGTTATGTACCCAATATTATCGGTAAAATGTGTTATGTAGCACTGCTTGAGCACGATATGGGGCTGAAAGAATACAGAACTAAATAATTGGGGCAGTATTTATTTTCATTTTCAATGAGAGGTTTTCCTGCTTATAAACCCTGCAAGTATTGATTTAAGTATTAAAATTTGATTATACCTCATCAAGTTATTCAGAACCTAGATTATCGTCAAGCACGTACAGTCAGATTCATAGTGTTTGGTTACAGATTCGTAGTTCGAAGCTTCGATATATGCGACCATGTCCCGTCTAGATTTACACACCACACATTAAACACAGAAGGCAAAATAAAATAAACAAGAGAGCGAAGAAGAAAGGAAGAACACAGGAAAGGGGAGAACCCGGGCAAAACAAACGTCCCGTGCGATCTCCCCCTAAAAAACACCCAAGAAAATGAAATTTTATTAGAATTTTGGCCTGCCATGCGAGCGCACCCAACATGGCAAAGGCCGAGAGATGACAAGAAATAACAAACAGATCATCAGACACGACAAATGAATGTCACAATGTCGTCTCCGGCTTCAAAACATTATCATAACTACGGTAAACTCCAGTATTCAATCTACGCACCCGAGCAAAACGCAATAATTTCTATATCCTGTAAAGAGCACCAAAACACACCACAACTCGCTCTAAAAACCGCGTAACAATAAATATACCCTTAACCATACGAGGTCGATACCATCCATCTTCAGAAACTGTGATCTTGCAGCTCCATGCCATCAATATCAGCGCGTAAAAACAGAAGCAAGCAGCAGGGAAGATGATGTCTGGTCCAATCTGATCCAGATCTGAGGCCTGACTCCGATCTCCAATAACAGCTCCATAATCGGCCCCCGTCCATCGATCACCCACTCACGATCAGGTGATCGGAGAAGCGAGAGCCTTCAAATCAATGTAAGCGGCCATTAAAGGGAACGCCGAACAATAAGAAAAGGGAACGATAGACACGAGCCCGCGGTTGAGGAAAAGCACCGAAGGCCTTATATAGCAGAGGGAAGAAAAATAGACGGCTTGGATGCAAGTTAATTTTAGATGAATGAGCTAGATGACTCCACGTTTTTGCTTTCGGTCCATAATCGACATTCCGTTTCTGTCTTCCGCGGTTGGCGGGAACACGAAAAAATAACCAACAGACACACGACCGCACATAGATCGCGGACCGGTGAGCCTAAAAGTCGGACAGTATAACCTTATGTTGTTTTTCATACTCCCATTATAATTGCACTTATTATTTTCTTATTGAAATTATTTTTAATAATAATAATTATTGTGTTATAATAATTATTAAAAAAATAAATATCTATTTTTTATATTATTCATTAAATTGATAACAACTTTCAAAAAAAATATTGACTTTATAACTACTTTTATAAAAAAGACCTCAATTCTAGGATGAGGATTTTATTTTCCTCAGTAAAGTGATGACCAAAAATGATTAGAATCAATCTTTTAAAGTACTAGTAGGCTCCTAATTACTCGAAAAACACAACTTACATCAAAGTGACATGTTAAAGTGATATGCTAATCTCATTCAGCGATGTGTCAGCTCTCATGTATTAGTTGACGAGCTAATTTGTTAAAATGTCCTGCCATATTCACATGACAAACTGATCACGAGAGCTTCACCAATCAAATTCTCATAGCAAATTAACTAAGGAAAGCCCGACAAACCTGTCTAATAGACTGATTATTCAAACTGCTCTACCAAGCTCGCCTAGTTGATGATCCTAAGAATTCACGGAATGCAAAAATGAAAACCAATATCAAAAATTGATGTCACATCTTCATTTATGAGCAATCTGACATCTATGCCACAATATTTTAGACTGTCGGAATTTTTTGGAGGATCTCACTCCATGGCTCTCAAGGAACCTCTATTGCCCCCTTATCTCATTACATCATCTTTTTCGCTCGGCCATAAGATGATAAAAAAATTAAATACATAATTCATATCTAAATAACAAATTCAACATCTTCATTCACCTTCATTACACAGATTTCTCCCGGATTGTTTGAACCTGCAAACAATACCCAATGTCAAAAAGTGATTCAACAATAATAAATTACAAATAAGTTGAAAATGAACAAACTCTAGCTCGCCCTCCATCAATAGTTGCTCCTTTATTAAAATTATAAAGTTGATAAAAAATATTATAATTTATCTATCGATATATCTTTATTTTTCTTTTCAATAAATTACAAATTAATTTTTTAAAAAATTCAAATATAATTGATCTCTATAAACCTATACAAAATCTTAACCCTATTTGTTTTAAAATAACATCATGAACTTTCTATGACAAGTTTTCAACGTTAAAAATTAAATTCTTCAATAAATGAAAAAATCTTCATTCAACTATGATATTTAATCTCTTCACAAAAACTAATCTATCACATTTGAGCGGCGACCTTTTTCGCTTCATTTAAGACTCATATTAATTCTTATTTTTCAATATTTTAAAATTCAAATAAGGAAAATATCTTATTAAAAAAATAAATATTAAATTATTAGGTGTATTTTCTGAATTTATGATTTTTTAATTTCGATAAATCCTAAGGACAGCAGGTTGGATTCTAAGAAATTGGATTTAATTATATTGTTAAATAGAATAATCTACTCAAATTGCAAAGCACTTTTTCCAGAGTTTTTTTTTATGCTTTTCAAAACTATATAGTCAATGTATTTTAAATATATAGTCGTATGTACTTATATAATCTTTTAGTACTATATTGCATTTGATAGCACATGCTCTGTTTAATCAATATATTTATATATATGAAATTATATCAATTTCTTTTTTATAAAATTTATATGTGAAAAGCCATAGTTTACTTTTAGTTAAATAATAATATTTTTTGATGTGATATAAAATTTTGGATGCAAGCCACTATAAATAAGACCATTGGATAAGGAAAGTTAGAGCCGTTCCTCCTTTCTGCTTGCTCTCAAGATCTTTCATCTTCCCCTTCCGTGTCTGCATTATGTCTGGTGGAGGAGATTCATCCTCTGACAAGGACGCCCTTCTTAAGGCGATAAATGACATGCGGGTGAAAGCTCGTAAGCCTGACACAAAGCGGGGTGTTGTGGAGCAGAGGACAGAGGAGAATTTTCCTTTCAGTGGGTGTGGTGGTGGGTGTTGGGTAACCTTCAACTTCTTGGTGCGTCGTCTTGCTGAAATGGAGGAGTGCTTCCTTCATTTCATGGGGCATCCCTGGAGAGGTAATGACGAAGGTGTTGTTGAGATCTTGGGAGAGTGGACCGGGTGGAAAAAGAAGTTGTTGCACTTCTTGAGGAGTTTGTTGTTTTTCTAGAGAGAAGCTTGTTGCTCGTGGGGAGATGACGAGTCTGTGTTTGGAGCTGTCGATCGTAAGAGAGGACATCGTCGGTTAGTTGAGCGATGGCCAAAATGACCTTTTCAAGTTGGTTGGTCAATTCATGTATGAACAGTTGCGTCACTGATGATTTGTCTCGAACGAAGTCACAAAATGAACGTTTAGTTAAGTTTTTCCTTTCTTAGGTTAGTTATGAGGATTTGGCGAGGCGTGCCTCCCTCTTTTTGTGAATAAATAAATAAATGTACTGTAATTTTTTTACTTTCGATTATAATTGTGTTTCGTCGATTGTCGTGTGACATCCATCACGTCGATCTTGTCAGCAGTGTTTCATTTTTTTGTGTTCATTGACCTATGTGTGTGTGTGTGTGTGTGTGTGCGGGCGCGCGCTGTTTATGATGTGTATGCTTTCATTTCTTTCTGGTTCGTTGTCTTCTTCCTCCCCTCTTCTCCTTTGTGTTATCACAAATCTTATGGTGCGGAAGTTTTTCCAGGAGTCTTTGGGTTGATACATGCTTCCTAAGATTTGATCCTTTATGTGGCTGACGTGATAGAGATTCAGGGTTCCTACATTCTTGATTCCTACATCCAACTTCGACCTTCAGCGAGTCATGAACGAATGACGGATCACTTGTCCCCCGACTTGATTTTCTACAAGGATTTATTCAAAATGGGTCTTCGGCTGCCATTCTGAAAGGAACTGCAATCGGTTTTTGGATGGTTTAGGTTTATTCTTGCTTAGGCTTTTCCCAACTCTGTGGTTGTCATAATGAGCTTCATCGACCAAGGGATGAAGATCCCATGGTCGATCGGATTGTTCAACCATTTCTTCTCTTTCAGAATTGGCCAAGATGACTACATCCAGTTTAATTTTGGTTCTATGATCCATTTGGTGGGCCTAAAGAACAAGATAAAAGATGCAAGGCGAAGTTCTTGGTGGGTTCATGTGCAAGTAGTTGGGGGATATGCACCATCCCGATGGAATGCGAGGTAAAGAAGGTGAAGATTCTGTCTGGCAGCTCAGGGATCATAAAGCGTTGATCGAGGGACAGCTTCTCTAGTTAAATAAATACATCAATCCAAATGTGATAGATCGTATGATTCACCTTGAGGAAAAAGAGGGATTCCTCCAGGAAAAGTTGGGATTCCTGGATGCCTTATTGATAGGGAGGGATTCCTTGACGTCTTAATCACGGCGATTCCTGGACGTCTTAATCATAAGGCGCCACCGTCTTAGGGACCGAGTTGGCACCTCTAAGAAAAGGAGGGATTCCTTCTGAGTGATCCTTTTCTCATGACCGAGGGACAAGAGTTTGGATGAGAGGTCACTGTGCTCTTCTTGATAGGGAGACCAAATGATATCCTTTCACCCCTTTGAATGGGGATTAACCGTCGACTTTGATGAAGACTTATTGGTCCCCCGCCTTCAAAAAGCATCTACAATCGATGGACAAGCAAGACATGTATCGGACGATTGATTGTTATCATGTTCTCTCATGGGAGGCCTCGCATTTCTAGGGGATTCTTTTGAGTCGGACCGAAGAGAAAGTCGAGACATATGCATAGCGAATACAGAAGTTAAAACAAACAGCCATCATGGCCGAGGAAAGATTGAAACTGTCTATGGAGCAGAGGAAGTTAGATGCTCGAGAAAATGAGACACAAGCGACAATCCTTCTCAATAAAAATGAGAAATTGAAAAAGGTCTCCTTGATGATTACTCAGGAGGAGCATGTTGAGGGCCTCTCCCTTCATATTACGGTCGGTACTTCCCTTGCTATTAAGAAACTTCTGAAAGATAAACTAGTCGATCCTAAATGGTTGCCATGGAGAAGTTTGGCATGCTATTTTCAAATTCAGAGGATGAAGAGCGGGAATCGTTGAACGGGAAGTCGAACGGCGTTGGGCGAGTGGAGGAAACTAGGGAAGAAGGCGCTGGAAAGTCTTCGAATGTATAGAACTGGGCCGATCTCTTTTTGCCTTCTTTTGTCTTGATGCTTAGACGCGCTTGTAAGGAAATTTGTGATTCAGATTCTGTGAACAAACTCTTATAATGTAAGGAATTTTTTAAGCTGAGGTTTTCTGTCCTTCGAGGCTTCTTTCTTTCATTTAGGGATTGTTCGAATTTCAAGAGAAATTTTAAAAATAGACATGGTTTCGATTGATGGTGTGGGTATGTATAAACATAAACGTGTGTTAGATATTTTCTGGTGTATTTCTTATATGTGATCTCTACATCTCTGGCGGAGCTTGTTGTTGTAGGGTGTGAATCTTACTGTTAAGGCTTAGAATGATCGTTTTCATACCCGTCGAGGAGCTTGTCGTTGTCGGGTATTAAAAAGTCCCATAGGCCACTAAACGATCATTACAAACCCCTCGCGGAGTTTGTTGTTGTTGAGTCTGCATGTTATGGTTAGGGCTCATGATGATCATTTTCATAGCACTCACAGACCTTCTCACTTTCAGGTATTGAAACGTCTTATATGTCACTAAATGATCGTTACACAACCTCGTAATGCTTGTAGTTGTCGGGTGCAGATGTTATGATTAGGGCTCAAGGTGAACGTTTTCATGCCCCCTCAGAGAGTTTGACGCTGTCAAGTAACAAAATGTCTCGCGGGCCACTAAATGAACCTTACACACCTCTCGTGGAGTCTGTCGCTGTCGGGTGCGGATTTATTATTAGTGCTCAACAATTGTTTTCATGCCCCTCGCGGAGCTTGTTACTACCAGGTAACAAAAAGTCCCATAGGCCATTAAAAGATTGTTATTAACCAGTCGTGGAGCTTGTCATTGTCGGGTGCAGATCGTTTCACTGATAGATTAATTTTAATCTCCAGCAGTTTCAATTCCCCGACTGTGACAGTGTCAATCCCCCGACTATAACAATGTTAGTTTCCCAAGCATAAAAGAATAAACAAAAAATAAAATGAAGGCATGTTTTATTCATAACATTGAGTGTTTTTATCAAAATAAAGGAAAGATCGTATAAAACAACCATAATTATGTTTCATCTAAAAGCAAAGATAATTTTAAGAGAAGAATTTTTTTAGATCGTCATCGCTCCAAGTTTGAGGGACTTCATTTCCTGTGAATGTTTTTAACTTGTATGCTTCAAGCCCAGCTCTGTGGTGAATGATGTAGGGATCATTTCAAGTCTGATCCAGCTTCCCGATAGTCTGCCCCTAGCAGCGTGGTCGACTTTATTCAACTCCAAGTCTATTGGGGCAAACTTTTTTCTCACAAACATGTTTGTTGAAATATTTGGTTGTCCTCCGCTTGAATACATCTCATCAAAGGACTATGTTTGCTCGATTTTCTTCGACGAGGTCTAGAGCGAGCTTGACCCCTTCACAATTCGCCTCACACCATTCTTTTAGGTCTTCTATGTTGAAGGTTGAGGCGGAGAGCACTCTCTGGCTGTAATTGTCAGCATAGCCTTCCATTCCATGGAACAACATAAAAAGGGTTTGACAGGTGGAAGAGGATGGTCTCACCTGAATTGCCCAAAGTACGGAAGAGATTAGGTCCTATTCACTTGCCCTTCACTCTTTCTACCTTTTTCCTTAGCAAATCTAGAATGACCTTGTTTGTGGTCTCCGCTTGTTCGTTAGTTTGGGTTTGATGCACGGAGCCAAATTTGAGGATGATCCGCCAACTATTGTAGAAATCCCTAACCCTCATGTCAGCAAATTGAGTCTCATTATCCGTAACAATTACGAGGGGTAGCCCATACCAACAAATCAGATCAATCCAAATCAATTTTTGGACAACCTCCACCATTATGTGAGCGAGAGGCTTTACTTCTATCCATTCAGATAAGTAATAAACGACCACCGATAACTTTCGTTGCCCCCTGGACTTGGGAAAATGTCCATGGATGTCGAGGCTCGACACGGCGAACGACCATGGGCTGACGTCAGATGAAGTTTTTGGATCGGTTAATGGTGCAATGATTCATACTTCTGGCACTGTGTACATTTTTTAGAGTATTCCTCGATGTCTTTAAGCAAGTTCGACCATAAGTGCCCATGTCAGTGGATTTGGTGAGCTAACATCTTTCCTCCAGAATGACTTTCGCACTCCCTGTCATTGACTTCTCGGAGTAAGCCTTCAACCTCATCTTCTACAATGCGCTTTAAGTTCAAGGAAGTGGTTAATTTTCTAAAGAGTTTTTCCTCGACTATTAGGTACTCGACGACTCTGAATTTGAATCTCCTGTGGTTGATGGTCTCTTCGTTGAGCTCTCCTATGTTTAGGTAGTGGACATACTAGTTCATCCAACTCTTCCTTTCTTCACTATGGATTTGGGGTTCCTTGATCGAATGTTGAACGAGTTTTCGAGTCTGCCCTTCACCCAGATGGAGGTTTCAGGATAGGAGGTCAGTGATCCGGTTATCTTCTCTTCAGACAAGCTCGATTTTGAAGCTAAAGAATCGACTGATCGCCATCTTTACCTTTCTGAGGTACCTTGTCATCGCCTCGTCTCTTGTTTTGAACTCTCCATTGATTTGGTTCACCATCAACTGTGAGTTCGGCTTTACCATTATGCAGAGGATCGCCATCTCAAAGGCCAAGCTAATACCTACAATCAAAGCTTCATATTTTGTCTGGTTGTTAGTTAGTAGAAAATTTACATTGATTGATTAATAGTTATTCTCCCATATTGGACTACAAAGAAAAATTCCCAGTCCAGCGCGCAATAAGCTGGAGGTTTCATTCATGAACAAGGTCCTTGTGACTTCGCTGATCACCAATTCTTCCTTCACGTCCTTTGGCTTGGAGAAGTCTGCTAGGAAATCTGCAATAGCTTTCACTTTTATCACTGTCCGGGGAATGTAGGAGATGTCAGACTCACTGAGTTTCATGGCCCATTTGACTAGTCGGTTGGAGTGCCCGGTCGGGTGAGAACAGACTTCAGTGGGTGGTAGTTAATAAACTATATGAGATGTATTTGGAAGTACGGTCGTAGCCTTCGTGTTGAAACAACCAAGGCGGATGTCAGTTTCCCCAATTATAGGATATCTGAGTTCGGCATCTTTGAGGACCCGACTAGTGTAGGGCACTGGGTACTGCTTTTTCGAGTTTTTCTCTGACCAAGAAAAAACTAAGGGCTTCGAGATAGACTCTCAGGCAAAGAAAAAGGATTTCCTTTGGTTTCAGGCTCTAAAGGAGAGGAGGAGAGCCGAGGGACTGTTTGAGATTTTTGAAGGCTTCCTCACATTCGTGTGTCCATTCAAAACATTAGTCTTTGTTGAATACTTTGAAGAATGGAATGAATTTATCTCATGAATTTGAGATGAACCTACTCAACCTTGTGATTTGACCAGTTCTTTGAATTTCTTTGGTGTTTCTAAGAGCAAGCATGTCGAGGAGTGCTTGAATCTTTTCTGGATTTGACTAGTCATTCCTCTGTATCATGTCTGTGGTCTCTGTGATACTTGCGGTATTTACTGCTATCTCGGAGAAAGGCTACTGTTCTTATTGATGGTGTCTTCAAATAAATTCATTATCTTGAATAACATCCACTATTCATGCCATAGACACTCATAATGGGGTAGCTTGGAGGGCACCGTAGTTGTACTAAGGTTGTTTGTGGTAATGGGAGGAGTAGTGGTGTTGGGCCTTCTTTTGCCTCATTTGAACCTTTTTTATGTCTCATTTGATCCTTGTGATGATGGGCAGGGTTATTGTTGGGATTGTTTTCGTAGTGAGGGCGGATGATAGATTGTATACTTTGTATAGGTTTCCTTTTGTTGTCCTGTGGCAGCCTCTTCTGGTGTCTCTGTTCGACATGCTATGGGGCATTCTCATAAGCATCAATATACTTATTGGTCATCTTTAACAGCTTAGCCAAACTCTGCAGTTCTGCGAGGTCAAGGTCGAAACAAAATCTCTCCGACCTCACTCTCTATGTTAGGGCCATGTCAGGCTTCAAGTCTTTTACATCCAATGTTTCCCTCTGGAACCGTGTAATAAATGATCGCGAGCTCTCATTAGCTCCTTGTTTTGGTTGTCATAGAGATCGGACATTCTTTTTGGGTCTTAGAGCATTGGCGAACTGAGATAGAAAAAGCCTCTTGAATTCCGCAAAACAGATGATCACCCATACTGGTAGTCCGTCGAACCATCTTAGTACATACAACCTCAACGTGATGAAGAACAACTTACAGTTGAGAGCGTCAGAGATTTTTAGCAGACATATGGAAGATTCAAACTAAAACTGCCCTTAGCTCTAGGCCTGGCATTTTAAACTTCTCCGGGAGTTCAGCTCCCAATACTTGTAGCAAGAAGGCATTCTTCAGCTGTCATTGCGCCCTGGTTTGCACCGGTTGATTTCTCTTCTTGATTCAGATCTAATGCTATCCTAATATAACCCGTCATCGGGTTTCTTCAGTAGGTGGATTGTTCTTCTTCTGTAGTTTATTGGTTGTTCCCCTTGAGGAGGGTTGAGTGCTCATTGTCGTGCTGATTCTTCTCTTGGGACCGAAGTCACTGCTAGAGCAGCGACCGCTCTTAGCACATGTGCGAATTGTCCTGACATCCGATTGGTGATTTGGGTTCTCAAGTTTTGCAAACCCTACTGGATGAATTCTTATTATTGTTGTCAAATTCCTCTTTTTGTTAATGGCATGTTTTCGCACTTACCGCGCCTTAAAGAATGTCAGATTCTAAAGTGTCCAGAAAACACACCAAAGATATAGAACATCTTAGCAGGGGGAGTGAGGAAAGGTCTAATAGAGAGCAATAAAGAGTGCATAATCTTTTATTCATGATATGAATCCCTTATTTATAAGAATAGGTCGTAGTCCTACAAAATTACATATCAATCCTCTCCTTATTAGTCTTTTAAGGGGTTTTTTTAGTAATTACAAAGATACTAGAATATAATAAGATTGAAGAACTGATTCGGTCGAAAAAAAGTTTGTAGACGGCTCCTCCTGGGGTAACTCCATCGGTACTTGTCGATCGGTCTGAAAATCGATCGTCATTCTTTGGGAAACTCTCTGGTATTTTTTCGGTCATTTAATACAAAAAACTTCTTCGCTAGCGTCTGATTTGTCTGATCAGTAGTTCCTTCCTTCTTAGCTATCTGTTTGCTTTTAGATTGGAGCCAACATATTTTTTGTATCATTAAGAATTGGGTGGTGTGTATGTAAATGCCTCAAATATAAATTGTGTAGATTGTATCAATGGGTTGAAAAATCTGCTTAGAAAAGAGAATTTATATAAATATCACACAATTCTGAGTTTATTTTTCAAACTCACAAACTTCCATATTTATATACATACCACTCAAATATTTAAATCACATAAAAAAGCTACTAACTTTAAAAGTGAAAAGTACTCTTTCAAGCACAAGTTTTAATATCAAACTTTTGGTGCAAATATATATAAATATATAAAAAATGCATGTCCTGCCCTGAAATTTCTCTTAAATTTTTTGAATAAGATAACCCTAGTTAAACTATTAATAAAATTATAAAAAGGATCTTGAATTTTGAAATATTATATTAAACAAGACACTAAAGCATAAATTAAAAATTAAAAGATACAACACCACGAGCTAAAATTGTATTTTAATAGAAAAGTAATGCCAAACTATCCAACTTATATCGACACATTTAATTGGTGAAAACGATCGAGTACAACATAAAGACCAATGAAATCATACACAAAGCCTTCTTTAGCTTTCCCTCCACTTCCATCTCTCAGCGACATATGATTTGATGCAAACAATAATTTAAGAATTAAAAGGATGTAAAATTTACCCAACCTAAATTTTGAATAAATAATTTTAATATATACTTTAAAAAAAACAATTAGGTATCCATCTAATCTACTTTAAGATAATTATAATCTGATGATTTACATATGTGCCGCAATTTCTGCGTATTTACATATGTAACACCTAAACTTCGTAATTTACATTTATAAAAATTACCTATTCATGCAAAAGATGTATTTCATTATTTTGAAAATTAATGATGATAATTTTGTCGATGACCTGAAAATTTTGAATGCTGTAAATATAAAAAATCAAAATTTAAGTATCAGACATGTAAATTCATAAAAATTGGGTGATATATATGAAGAAGCCGCAATATAGTATAAAAAGAATCAATTAAATTTAGATTACACTCATCACAACACAAATCTTAATTGATTCAAAATAGCCCGCCCTTCAAGTAAACAAACAAATCACATTATTTTATAGGGGCAATCGCATGCAGATCAGCCAAAACTTGCTATGTACAACCACAATTTTTCATCCATTTTTCAGATTTTCACTCAAATATCAAAATTGCTGGTAAAATCCTAACCCATATTATTCATGTTTATCAAATTCTCAAAAGGTTGATTGTGGCACGTGTAAATACAACGGTTTGATAGTTCAAAAAAAAAAATTCCACTAGATGGCTAATTTGTAAATATCAATGTTTCGAGTGGTCTGTAGGTAATTGTCCCTATTTTATAATAGGTCCCATCATTTGTATTTAGAACACTGAACAGAAAATTCACAATAACAGATTCATAATCCAAGAGAAACCAGTATTAAAAAAAAAAAGAATCTATGTTCTACAATAACAATGCTTTCAGTAGCTATTTAGAGTTTTAGACCCACAAAAACAATCTTTCAAAGTAGAATAATAACCCTAGACTAATGTGCTGGGAAGGATAAATATGTAAATATAAGAAAAACTGAAACTTGGGGAGACTGGTTACCTTGAACTGTAACCACAGTTTTAAGTCTCCCGTCTGGACCTTCTCGGGCGAAGAGCGCCGGGTTCCTCTTTCTCAATTTCTTCTTCTTTCTCGGTTTCTTCTTTCGTTTCAGGCTTTTCCTCTTCTTTCACCTCAGCTGGAGCGCTGGTTGTAGCCGTTACAGGTTCCTGAGAAGGCTGAATTCACAGGAGGATTTGTAAGAGAATGAAAAATACAGCGTGTTTGGCGTTGTTTGAAACCACTTTTAGGGGCTTTTACATGCATACCCGCACAATTCTCATGCATTTACATATCTAACAGCTAAACTTTTATATTTACGTGCATACCAATCAATTCTTTAAAACCAAATAAAAAGTATCTATCATCTATCTTTTTAAGGGTGAGTGACACCTTTTCAAGGATAAGTTTATGACCGGAAGATGCTAATGCACAAGAATTGGGTGGTATTTAGCTAAATTTTCCTTTCATTTATAACAAAGGAGCATTTAAATACATACAACCAATTCTTATGTACTTACATGGTTAACACCTAAATTTTAATTTTTATATTTATACAGCTCAAATCTTTCATATCACAATAAAAATATCATAATTGCAACTTCTAAAAAGTGAAATACATATTGCATATATAAGGAAGCATATACTTAAAATTAAAGTTTGGGGGTTAGATATATAAATACATATGAATTATATGATATGTACATAAATGTCTCTAAAATAAAACATATTTGAAATATTAAAATAAAACATATTTTATTTTTATTTTGACACCAGTCGGCAGACACAGTTGGCAGGTAGAGGATTAGGCTAGGCTTTGTTAATTATATCTAAAAATACTATCTAAGAATTATTTTTGAGTGTTTGTAAGAATAAATTTATTTATTTTTTAAAATCAAATATATATATTTAAAAAATACACTAATATATATATATTTTTAAATTAAAAAATTAATAAAAAATAATAGGAGAAAAATTTGATCTCGACCATAAAGGCACGGAAAGGAAGCTTACTGTAGTTTTCTTCTTTCCTCCAAGCAGAAACTTGAGGATGACGGAGACGATCACCACAATAATTGATGCGAGGATTCCAGTAGTGACATGAGGCTGCTTCTCACCTTTCTCAATGATATCCTAGAGCTCAAGAAATTTTAAATTTAGTATTTACAAAAAAAAATCCAATTTGAAAGTGCTAACATATGGAAATACCAGAAAATATTAAATGAGCTAAAACAAATGAAAACATTCGGCTAAAAAAATGAGGGGCAATTTACATACATACCACCCAATTTCAAAGTATTTACAAATCCAACATCTAAACTTTGCAAATCTTTCATATCACACCAAAATTATGTCCATTTAACTTTCAAAAAATGAAAGACACATCTCCATGCATGTGAAAGGAGGTGTGAAGGTAAAAATTAAAGTTTCGGTGTTAGATATGTAAATACATAGGAATTGAGTTGTGTGTATGTAAATTTTCAAAAAAATTAGTATTGGAAGCAATTTATGAGCTGACTAGTTGGATCTGCTTAAACTGAATGCATTTTAAAAAATGGTACAGTAATTGGAAGGTGCGTATAGGAGTGATACAAATTGAAGGAAGTTTTCACAGAAATTAGGACAAACAAATCTTTTCTTCAACAACACAATCCGAAAACATAAAGACAAACACCTACAATTTGAGAGGTAGGTGATATCTCCAAAGCCCAAAGATAACACCTACAATTTGAGAGCCAGGCGATCTATCCCAGAACCCTAGCACTAAGACTCAAGACAACAATCTCCTAGTATAAACCCAAACCCTAAACATTTTAGCCATATTTATAATAAATAATAAATTACAAAATTGCCCTTTTAGCCTTGCGCTTTGGTTGGATGGGCACCAAATGTATTGAAATATTTTTCGAACTTTCAATATAAATGCAATTTAAATGCAATTTAAATGCAAAATGATAGTAGATTTATTATTTACTATAAATATGATTTAAATGCATTGAAACGTGAATGAGAACAAGAATGATGACGAGAAAGGATAAGGAAGGACAATGAACAAAAAATGATAGTAGATGGGAATTCTGAGCGGGTGCAATGCAGATTTGAAAATGCCATAATTAGCACAATTTTCAAAAGTATGGAAACAAAAAAAATTCGAGCATTTCAAATTGCTAAAATTTAGTTTATTTTATTTTATATTATTCAAAGCAAAAAAAAAAAACAAGAGAATGGCATGCCGACAAACTAAACAACGCAGTACAGTATAAACAAGATTTGACAATATTTCTGCATTTTACATCAAGGTAAGACATGTAGTAGATGAAGTCAAAAAAAATAATAAGGGATAATTACATACAGCATCTGAAGCATTGATATTTTACAAATCAAGCACCCAGGTGATTTTTTGAACTACCGAACTAATGTATTTACGCGTGCCACAATCAAATCATAGAAAATTTGATAAAATTGAAAAATATGGGTTAGAATTTTATCATGTATTTTTTTATATTTGAGAGAGAATTTGAAAATTGGATGAAAGAGGATGCTCCATTTGTAAATAGTAAAATTTCAGGTGCTCTATATGCAATTGCCCTAAAATAATAATAAGATTTTTTTTTTCTCCCATGAAAGAAAGGAAAAGTGGGGTGGAAAGAGGGTTCCTCGTAAAAAAGAGAAGAGAATCACAATTCGTATGTATTGACATATCTAACACTTAAATTTTACATTTATACCACTTAAATCTTTCATATTACATAAAAAATACCACCATTTTAATTTTTAAAAATTGAAATATACCTTTTCATACATAGGTAACGTTGTATATATGTAAAAATTGACATTTACATGTTAGATATGTAAATAAATAAGACTTGAGTGGAATGTATGTAAATCTTCCAAAGGAGAAAGAAAATGATGTCAAACAATTAAGAGAAGAAAAGAAAATAAAGTTGAAAGAGATTTTACTACTTACAATAAACTTTATCTTGTATGCATTCAAGAAAGGAATGTCGGCTATCTTGTAGAGAATATCAAACACTTTTCTCTGCAATTTTTAATCATCGTCAGCACCTGGATTCAAAAGAAAATAACAATAATAAAGTACCAAATTAACTTATAATTCCAGCGAATGTGACCTGGAAATTCGATAGTTTATTAGGGAGATTTGAGGCGGCTTCTTCAGCCTTCTGCATTTTCTTCTCAATCTCATACTTAGGTTTCCAAAACTTTTCTCTATAAGATATTGCTACTTTCTCATCATCAGCTATCAAAATGTTATCGAACAGTAGACCATCCTGCATGGTCCATATCTCGATGCCAATGGCCTCAATCGGCTCAAAATCAGGCTTCACAAGCTCGAAATAATCCGGATTCGGTATTTCCTGAGGTTTCCAGATGCCCTTATAATCTGGATTATCAATCAATGGACGATGCCATTTTCCCTTATAGGCCGGATTCCTCTTCGTCGGCCTCTTCCACACGCCGCATCCGGGAGCCGCGGCGCATTTTGGGTTATCAATCTTTGGTGCCTCCCACTCTCCATCCTCTTCATCATCCCAATCTTCTGGTTTCGATGCTTCGGGATCATCAATTTCCTCCGGTTCGTCATCCAACCATCCTTCGGGCTTAACTGCATCCCCATCTTCGATTTCGACGGGAGCATCTTCGTCCCAATCGTCGGGCTTCACCGCATCGGGATCAGAAATTTTCGCTCTCTCATCCCAGTCCTCTGGCTTCTTATCATCCGGATCGGAGATGGTTTTTGGTGGGATTATCGCGGGTTCAAAATGATCGCTAGTTAGAAAATTTGCCTTCTTCTTCTCCTCTCCATCAATTAAAATCCTTATATCATTGTTAGGTTCGAGGATGGCGGTGTAGACATGAGAAAGTTTGTCGGATGGAACCGAGGGTGGGTATTTAAGGTGGTGTTCAACATATTTGCCGGTTTTGGGATTCTTGTGGTTGAGGATGAAGTGGACTTTGTTAGTAGAGCCACATTTATCAGGTCCAAACATGATGGAATAAGGAGAATTATTGTCGAACTCTTTGGGAATCCATTCGGGACCTTGGGGACGAAGATATTTCAGATAAGCGCCGCCGCATTCGAGGCCGTTTTGAAAGCGAACTTCATACTGAAGAACAATTGTTGTGTCCTTGAGATTGATTGGTTCTTCTAGTTCTTTAACTATGCCATACTTCCTGGCCTTCTCGCTAACAAGAAGGCCATGGTCTTCATGTCCATCACTATTGGAGTGTTTCCACACACCTAACAAAAGAAATCACAGGGGGAACAAATTAAGTTATAAAATTTGAAAAAAAAAAATAACACAATGATTGCCCAGGGTATTCAATTGACTTTAAGAAAATGAAACTGCGATGGCAAAAGTAAAATGATTAAATTTACATACCACTCAATTTTCATGTACTTACATATTTAACAGGTAAACTTCAATTTTTAGAAACATTTTTATTATGTTTATAAACTGCAAAGCACAATCATGCGTCAATTTAGCATAAAAAGAAATTCGAACTCTTTTGCATTGATACACATTGACATTTGGGGACCATTTACAGTGCTTACAAAACCAAATGTTCAAGAACTCAATGATTTTTATCTACAAATGATGATTTGTGGCGCTGATTTATGTATTTATTATGTATGTTTTAGTTAAAGCCACATATACTTTCTTGATTAAACAAAAAATTGACACAGCAATATTATCCCTACAATTCATTCCAAGATTCAAAACCAATTTCGGGTAACAACTTAAAACTTAAGCATGCCAATACAAAAGATTACCTTAATCAGTTTTTGGCAACCTGCTTCCAAAAATAAGACATTATTCATAAGCCATCTTGTCTAAATACACCCCAACAATATGAAATTGCCATAAAAGTGAATCATTTACTAAATATCACTCGGACATTGTTATTTCAAGGGAATTTCCTAAAACATTATTGAGCAAAAGTTGTTCTGCATAAGCCATATATGAAAAATGCAGATCATGATGGTCAGTCAAAACCCCAGAACAACTAAGCATGTTTCATGGTTGCAGATCTAAATGACACATATATAAATGTTATCATTTTCTTTATAAAAAATTTTGCACATCCGCTGACATCACATTTAATGAAAAATAAACATTAATTCAGTCATATATTCATGGAGAGAATTCACTAGTTGAAGATAAAGATTGTGTTCGTTCCAATTGCAGTCCTTTAAAACTATTTTTTGTTCCATATCTGTTTGCCCAAGAACATATGATCCAAGCATCAATGAAAATTGATCCTAAATAGAATGTCCTAAACTGCATTCAGTTTGTCTTTGCTACTGAATCTGTAGCCACCAATGCCACAATGAAGTTCATACAGATTCATGACTCACTAAAATTTTTTCAAGGTTTTAAAAATAGAACCAGATCAGCCGTTTTGACCTAGAACCAACCGGTCATAAGTTCGGTTCCACTTCATACAAAAACCCTTCTCCACATCAAACCGCCCAGAACCGCCACGAAATAGAATTTCAACCGGCAAACCAATAACAATTTAAAAAAAAAAAAAACAGGTTCATTTGATTTTTGTAAAACAGTCGGGTTCAATTTTTTATCTATCACTTACCATTAATCAATGATCTATAAAGTTAGAAATAAATTTATTAAGCTAAAAATATCTTTTTCAGTTGACATACATTATATAAAATTCAAATCAATATACAACTTAAGACCAATATGCCCACCGACTAAATGCGCTACAAGTTCAACTTTCTTTTCCAATTTAAAGTTTACAATATTAACGCTTCTCTATGACGTGAGACTACATGAATCATGTGAATGACAAATATGAATTAAGAATTGGTCTGCGGGAATTGGGTTGGGCTACAAAATTATCGTTGAGCCAAGCTACAAAAATTGAGTAGAGATGTGAGCATTGGGCTTCAATAATTTATAAAACATATTATAAAACTATATATGTGTGTGTGTGTGTGTGTGTGTGTGTTTATATTATAAACTTTTAATATTAAAAAAGGTTAACATAAATATTATATAATTATTATACTAATTTACATCTTAATTAAATAATTTTATTTTTTATTATATTAAATACTTCAACCCCGGCTCAACCTTTAAACTTTAAATATTTTTTTCTTGTGGTTTGATGTCCGATTAGTCTTCAAAACCTTGGATTTATTCCAGTTTACTCAAAAATAAGGAGTGTATCAAACTTGGCACAAGTTCAAAATTAGATAGCATTGTGGTTTAAAATAGGTTAGCTGAGTAGATCTTAAGAAACTTGTAGAAAATAAAGCAATGGAAAAAAATTTCAATAATTTTTTTCATTGCCCTTTCTCTGCACAAGAGTGGAGGTATATACACATCTCCAAGAAGCATTACAATATAGGAATACATTAAAAATATGGGAGAAAAACTATGAAAGGGCTGGCAACTCTTGCAATCCAAGAGCCGTAGATAAATTAATTCAATAGTACAAGAGCTTTATTCGTGGCCTTAAGCTCTTTGCTATGATTGGAGAGTGAGTAGGCCCCACTCCGCAAGAGAGAGAAATTCAACATTACCTAATATGCCTTTGAACCTTGACACTAAACTGTTTTGATTGAACATGGGTGTTCTTGTAGTCTACCCTAACCCATTTTAGTAAGCCATGAATTGACTAGTGATTTTCCCTATATGGTCATAGATGATCCTAAGTGGTTTGTTATTCCTCCTATATTTGGTTATAACCCACCTACATATACCTTAATTGGACTAGTAACCATGCCTTAAATTGCTATAAATGAAAATGATCTAGTGGACCTTCCAATTTTGACTATAGCTTGCTCCAATTGAGCGTCTAGGAGTTCTAGCAATCTATATATTGACTAGAAACTTGCTCTATACAATCATTGATGATCCAAAGTTGTTTACTAGCTTTCTTGTTTTTAGTTATAACCTCTGTGAAGCCAAATCAGATTATCAATCAGCCTTAAAATCCTTTTATATGATCTTCCACCTAAGGGGCTGTTTGGTAGTGCCTTTTAATAAGATTTATCACTGGATTTACTAAATCCGGACAAATGGTAAAATGCAGGAATTTCGTGGATTTAATAAATTCTGGGATTTTGCAGCCCCAATTTTGTCGTTGATTCTACTTAAAACCGGATTTATAAAATCCAAGTGTTGGGTGGATTTAAGAGATTTACGTATTTACTGAATCCTAATTGCAGCCAAACACCACTTAGGGTGGAGTTGATCATTGGGCACAACGACCTTAGGATAGCGTAGTTTACAAGCATGGCTCTTTAAAAACTATTAAATCCACTAGACAAAGGATCTAGAGCCTTGGGATAAGTCATCCTCGCTCCCTCGAATCCTTTTAAAATATTTAATCTGCAAGACATGGGATCTAGGATTTTGGAGTGGGTTACCCTCCCTACCTTAGTACTTGTTACAACTTGTCCATACACAACCTAGCCATATAATCTATTTAGAACTTGAGGATGGTTTACAACATCTCCCAATTCCTTAAAAACACCATTCCTGCATAATACACAGGACATCACATAAACCTTCTCTGAGTATATCAATTTCTAGCCCGAAAGATAGAAATGCCACAATAATATGATAACCATCCCTCAAAATAGATAAATCAGAAATTAGCCAACCCACAAGTAAGAAGACAAATTAAGCGAATCAGATCCAATATGATCCGAATAAATACCTTTGTACTCATCCTTCCCCGAAACAATCCATCTTCCCTCGAATGAATCGTCAAAGGGTTCAAAGAACAACTGAAAGGAAAAAAAACACCAATATTAGCTCAAAACAACCAACAACGATCCAGATCAGCAAAATCGGCTTTATGAAAAGAAGAATTTACCTGTTCGGAAGCACGGAGATGAACCACAGAGCAAGCGAATAGCGTGAAAAATAAATAACGCGCCATCCAACTTCCTCCCATCACGGCAATCTCATAAACCTAGATCAAAGCAAGAAGGACAGTTGAGAAGCAACTTGAAAGCGGAAGAGATAACAATCCCTAGTAGACGGAAGGTAAGAAACAGAGATCTGACCGACCAGCTCGATGCGGTGAAATCTGGAGTCTCTCTGCTCTCTCCCTCTTTCCAGTCTCCTGTACCCAGGAGAAGGACCCGACTCCTCCTTTGTTTGGGTCACAGGCCTGGAATACGCTCCACGTCATTGAAGCCAGTTAAATTTTGACACGTCCTCTTTTCCCGGTGGATTAATGCATGCGAATATCAGCTTTGGCATCTGACTGGGATAAGCGTAGTATCACTTTAAAAACATAACAAAAATGTATACCAATATTTACATGATTAAGTGAGCCGTTTGAAACAAACTTAAATAACTTTTTTTCTAAATTATTTGATGAGTTTAGCAGCACTTTAATATTATACTAGATAAAAAGAATTATCTTCAAAATTTAATATATTTATATACTTAATACTTAGATTTAATATTTTTTATGTATATGTAAACATATCATTTATATACTGCAATGTTGTCTATATGAAGATAAAGTTGTAAGTATTAGATACATAAACATGTAAAAGTATGGCTAGGGATTTAATTAATAGTCTGTTTGGATGACTATAACTTTTTAAAGGGTGGTTTTTAAATATTGTGGCAGAGAAAACAACATTTTACAAAATTGCACTAAGAATTATAACTATATTATATATATGTATATATATATATTTGTGTGTGTGTGTCCAAGAAAATCATGCTTTAACTTTAATATAAACAATCCATTTTAACATATCTAGATGAGAAAAATAATGTTCTGCCACAACAAATTTTAGAAAGTTATTCTTCAAATGGAGTTGTGGTGGATGTCTGCAACACAAAACATACATAAAGTTGTCTCAAACATGTCGTAAGTCAAACTTGTGTGAGTTGATAAGTTGTTTGTCTTTGGCATGTCTAAAAATGTTTATATTTTCAGTTGGTTTTTACAAAATTCAATTTAGCATAAGCCGAACAACCATAAATAAATACTAATGAGTATAACATGACTTGAATTGGTTTAATTATTTACTGTTTAATTAGTAAATATTTTAATATAAAATTAATAATTTATTTTAAGCCAGTACTGAATGAAACATAATATTCTTTTATTAAAAAGCAATTTTTTTTTAACAATTTGACCAAATAACGATGATATCATTCTATACTTTCTTGCTATTTTTTTGTTTGCCTTCCACTTGTAATTATTTTCTAATGGTTGAGGTAAGAACACCTTGGAACATAGGAATAATAGAAAATTATTTTTGTAAATTATTATATATATATTAAAAGAACTCATTGATCTAAGTAGCAATCAAATATATTTTAAATATAGATAGCTCCTAAATTATTATCATCAAAATTAAAATAAAAACAATTATAATATTTAAATAAATCAAAACTAATTTATATTATAAAATATTACAAAATAGCCGAATATTATAAAAATAATCAAGTCTTATTATGCTATAGTCCCAAATATTATTGTTCGCTGTTTTTATTTATTTATTTATTTATTTATTTTTAATCTTAAGTTGTAAAATATGGAATAACACTGGCCATATTTCAAATTCCTTTCAGCTAACTTTTATCGGTAATCTTGTAAACATCTTCTTAATAAGTGATGATAGTCAAATTTAATATTCAATTAAGTGCGATAAAGTTGCTTAATTATTCATTATAAATACAAACATAACCCTCAGCTAATCACTTCTAGTTGACACATCTCGATACAGTTTGAGAGAAGTCTCCTGTCTCTGCATCTCCATCTCCTCACGAAACTTTCTTATAAAAACATATCTGCCGCTAGATCATCCTCAACCTTAAAATCAAACCCTTCATCCCTCTCTTCAACTTCTCCTATAAATTCAGCATCACATCAAAGTTCTTCAAATCTCTCCCCAACATATTCAGTTGTTTCATCGTCGTCATCATCACGCAATATCATTTTATCACAACCAATCGCTCTCTCTTCGTTGGATGAACGCCCGTTCTTCTCATTAGGGAAAACGCTTGCCAATGCATTTTTGTCCTGCAGAAGCTTAAAGATTATGAATCTCGTCTTCGCGGCACCGACTCCGCTCTTCGCCGCCGTCGATTTGGCCTTCAGGACTGCCGCGAGGAGAGACATTGCATGCTTGAAGAAACCATTCGAGTGCTTCTTCATCTTCCAAAACTCGGATGATTTGAAATGTATTTGTTTTTGGAATGGAGGTAGGAGTGTGGCGTGCGAGGGTTATATTGTGGTGGAAGGGAAGATGTGGGCACTAAGAAAAGAACGCTGAGGCAAAGTTAAAAGCGAAAGTAGTGGATGGTGGGGCTGAAGAAAAGCAAGGCGCGGAGAAAAGACCATGAAAATTGATAAAGCGTTGATAAAAGATTAAAAAATGCTTTAAATCCTCAAAGTTTTATATCTATATATAATTTCAAAATTAAAATACTACTTTTCTAAACTATATATATATATATATATTAAATATTTTTGTTCAGATGTGGTGTCTAAGTATGGAATAATTTTATATCATCTTGTTTTTTTTCTTAAATTGTATTTTATGATTTCACGATTGAAGTAGGAGAACTTTAAGATAAGTATTGATTTTTTTGGGCTATAAAACACATAAAAAATTTTAAAATTAGAACTTTATTTCTACCATAATATACAGTGACGTAGCTAACTTTATATACAATTTCTTTTTAAATTTATTTGATGTCAATTTTTACTTGTCATCCATGCGTGTGACTGACATTATGTCATTTTTATTTTTAATAAATTCTAGGAATATTTATATACATGTGACAAACCACTTAATTCCTGTGTATTTACATATCTAATTCCTGAATTTCAATTTTTACGTACATACCATCTTAATCATACATGAAATGGTGTATTTCATATATAACTACCACTCACCAAATTATTACTTACAGGCACACATAATTATTTTTCCTAGCTATTTATGAAGCTTAAGCTCATGACTTGTGAGTACGAATAAAGTACCAATTAATTATGTCAAGTGGTACAATTTCTAACTTTAAATATCAAATTGATTGCATAGGTTTATATTACTATGTCCTAAAAATTGTAGATTATTTTAAAAGAGCCTCATCGTGAGTTTTCTAAGAAGCGTGCTAAAGGGAAATTTACCATTCAGAGATTTGGATAACATACCCGAAAGAGAGGGAGATTTATCTTTTAGTCATATATATAATTATTTTATGGGGGACACTTACATGCATACCGCCCAATGGTTATGTATTTACATATCTAACTACAAAATTTTGCTTTTTTACATTTATATCACCCAAATCTTTCATATTCCATAAAAAAATTCACATATTTAACTTTTAAAAAGTAAAGTGCATCCTTTGATGCATAGATAATATGACATCTTTATAAAAAATTATAACTTAGAAATTAAATTAATTTGTGAATACATATGAATTGATTGGTACGTATGTAAATCTTCATATTTTTTCTATAATACATATAACGCAATAGGTGTCGCGTACTTTGGCCTGTTGGTTGGTATCATCGGTATAAAACCCATCGGGTCGGGGGTTCAAATTCTTTCTGACACAATTTGTTTTAAGGATGTGGTGCTATAATTGATAAACAAATTAGGAGTGGCTGGAGGCTTGTATAATAGCCCCTGACCATTCCCATATATATTAAAACAAAAAGGGGTTTTCGAGCTTTATGGTTGTTATCCAACATCTAAGCTTTAACTTCTCAAAATCTTATAAATATGAAAAATTTCAATGTTACAAATATAAAAACCAAAGTTTGCCTGTTAAAAGACCTCGGTGGTATGCATGTAAAAGCCCCTAATGAATAAATTTAATAGGGCTATAGATTCGCTTGAAGCTTTATATTTAGACGAGAGAAAGAAATAGGTAGGAATCTAATTACTGAAAGTTGATTTGATGAGTTATGCATTGGTGGTAGTGGAAATAAAGAATGTGCATTTGGTAATATGCATATAGATTCACCTAACAACTTCAATGCTTTAAAATTAGTATACAGGGGTGTAAGAAATTATGAACCCAATCCTGAAAACATCATGTTATGGTTATTCTGAATAATTTTTCGGGTCAGGATTGGATTAAAGATATTAACCTATTTAGTGCTTTGGACCAGGTTCGGGTTGATTCAACAACCCAAAAATGAAACCGTTACACTAAATTGACTTCAAGTTGACCCACCAATCTAGAATCGGCTCGATGTTGACCGGAATTTCTTATAGTTTTAACCCAAATAGTGGTTATTTCTTATATTAAATAGGTTATATCGGTCGGGTTCTTATTAGCGTGTTGAAGATAGGTCGGATTTGGATTGGGATTTCCTATCTGTAGGGTCGTGCCAATTTTGGATCGAATTGTTGTTACGAATTGACACCTAGCATATCAAGAAGTCCCTTGTAACCCCATTCTTGATCAATTCAGTTATTAATAAGTTGGGCCTAATAAGACCCAATTTCGACTCGAATATACCAACCATCAGGATAAGTTTATTATTATTATTATCATTATTATTATTTGGTTTGAAAGGTTTATAGATTAATATGAAATTAGGGGATTAAGGTAGCAAATGATATACATTTTACTTTGTAGTTGGATGCCAGTCCGTAAGCACTTAGTTGTCCAATCAATTTGTCCAAGTTCAATCAATTTATGTCTAGTAGATAATTTGTTAATGACAGGCCCAGTTGGAAAAAGCCTTTTTTTCACTTTATTTGAAGGATCAATATCATGCTAATAATTGAATATAGTTTTTGTATTATCTGTTTACATTTATGTGAGAAAATATCACAATAAAATTTACATGAATAGCACTAAAAAAATATTATTTATAAAAATAGCACCAAGTTATTTTTGAATTACCGAATTAAGTATTTATGCTTGTCACGATCAGATTATTTAATTTTGATATTTGAATGAGAGTTTGAAAATTAAATAAAAGAGGGTGTTAGTTTCATAAATTGCAAAATTTTAAGTGTTATATATGTTTCCCTTTATTAAAATGTAATAATTATGATATTATTATTGTACAATATTTTCTTCTTAAAATATCAATGACACTAATAAAATCTTTAAAAAATAATATTTTTCTCATGATTAGTTTTACAGAAAATTGAAATTGATGGAAAGAAACCAAAGTTAATTGGCAATAATTGGCATAATGTTAAAAAATGTCATTAATATGTTGAAAAAAAGGGATTATAAATATCACATAAAATTATTATATTTACATATTTAATTTCCAAACTTCTCTATCCACTACAAGTATGATGCCCTTAATTTTCAGGGACATTTACACACACAATTATTATATATTTATACATCCAACCTAAATCTAACTTCACATATTAATATGTATAACAGAAAAAAAAAATTGACATCACATAAAAAAATATTTATTTATTGATTTTTTTGAAGTGAAATGCATCTTTTTTATGTATAATATTATGAATGTAAATATCAAACTTTAAATGTTAGATATGAAAATACATAAAAGATATGTGACATGTCAGCTATCAAATGTATAAAGAACTTTTCCATTATCTTCACCATCACACGTATAATTGCCTACCCTTTTTCCCTTTATTTTATTAAAGTGTGTACTTCGCAAGCATTAGCTGGGCCATCACCATTCTTGTTGAACTTAATGCATATAGCTTAACCATCCATTCGAAGAAAAACTTTTTCCATTCATTTGCTATATGCTTGACGAAGGATTCAAGGCAAATTGCAAAACGGTTTTATTTAAAGAATCCTCGTTTATAGTTTGAAGTCAAGTGTACATTTGTGTTTCAAATTTCTTGGCTTCGAGCAAAACCCCATAATAAAATTTGTATGTTGAGAGATTATCTGACCGGAGATATACTCTAATATTTAGATAAGATCCCTGTTGCTGACAACCAACCTAGAAGTTCTTGTCCCCATCAAAGCTCTCCATCATGCTTACATAATAGATTTATGAAGAAAGGAGTGTATCCAAAAGAAGGGTTATCTAATATGTGGAGAGATGACGATAAGCTGCTAAAGAATCACCTAGAGTGAGAGTCACGGGTCTTGAATTATAATAAGTTATGGGATGAAATGAGGAAAGAAGAGAAAAATCTTAAATCGAGGCATCGGAATTTAGTGAACTAATATTTTTTTTTTATTTTTCATTTTTTAAGGTACAATGTTCAATAATAATAGACAAAAGTGAAGTTTTATGAAGGTTGAGAGGATGTAGACATTCTAATGGAATTATCTCTAGTGGGGTGGAGAAGAAAAATGGAATAATGATATGTATGTGTGTGTGTGTAAAGCCTCTCATATTTACCTCATCATGATGCACAACTGTTGAGAAAATAAGGGCGAAGAAAACAGTAACGACACAAATCCAGAAGAACACAGAGATTTAACGAGGTTCGGCAAAGATGCCTACGTCATCGGGAGCAGAGCGGCGAGTTCCTTTCAATAATCAGAAAAGAGTTTACAGAATTCAGAATGACATCCTGGGGTTACTAACAGGCCTATTTATAACCCCAGGAGTAAACCTAGGCACAATATGTAATTACAACATTACCCCTGTACCATACCGCAGGGCTTTGCCCCCGCACCCCAACCCACGTAACTTCCCAATTTGGACAGATTCTTCCGCTCCGCTCTGCTCCGCTTCAATCCAGCGTCTGTCCCGATATGGTATATGAGCCATATCATAACAAATCTCCACCTTGGCGAATATCCAGCCCCTTAGGAGAAAAAATACCTGGGAGTTACATCTGCACCACCGTGGGTTGGGCCACCATGCTTCTCTAGCAACTGCAAACATTCAACAAGTCCAAGCAATACAAGAACTTGTTGATAGTAACTGGCTTGGTCAACATATCAGCTGCATTCTCATCAGTATGAACCTTTTGCAACAGTATCTCCCCAGAAGCAATCAA
>NW_018165040.1:2539578-2556494 GCF_001263595.1 Phalaenopsis equestris
AATCAGAAGCGCGGCGTCTCCAAAACCCGCGCGGAACCCGGATCGTAGCCACCGCGGGCACGGCTTGCTGTTCTTCCGACGCACCCTCCTTCCAGGTTATCAAAAACTGGCGTTGCGTGAATTTGGAAGGAGTTGATGCAGTTAATAAGTATGAGAAGACTTATTGTTGAGAAAATTAGGGCGAAGAAAAACAGTAATCGACACAAATCCAGAAGAACACAGAGATTTAACGAGGTTCGGCAAAGATGCCTACGTCCTCGGGAGCAGAGCGGCGAGTTCCTTTCAATAATCAGAAAAGAGTTTACAGAATTCAGAATGACATCCTGGGGTTACTAACAGGCCTATTTATAACCCCAGGAGTAAACCTAGGCACAATATGTAATTACAACATTACCCCTGTACCATACCGCGGGGCTTTGCCCCCGCACCCCAACCCACGTAACTTCCCAATTTGGACAGATTCTTCCGCTCCGCTCTGCTCCGCTTCAATCCAGCGTCTGTCCCGATATGGTATATGAGCCATATCATAACAACAACTTTAGAGGCTATTACATAATGTCTTCTTCGAACCATCTTTAGACTTTTTTAGCTAATCTCTATATTGTTAAATGTATTATTTTTTCTTCACAATATATTATTAGATAAAAATGACTAGTATAGACATGCGTCCGAGATATATTAATGATATTTAATGTATAACCAAACGCCCGGACAAAATTTAAGTTGAAAAGATAGACAACTCACTAAGCTAGCTAGATAGCTTGACTAAACAAATTTGTTCGATTGAATTAATCATGAAATTATGTCTGATAACTCAAACATGATAATTAACACACAAAAGTACAACTAGCCCATCTCGCTCCACAACCAAATTTGTGGAGCTATTCATGAGATCAACCCACCCAAGTGTATCAACTCGTCCCATGACGGAGTTGACCAACAAAAGCATCACCATGACCTAAGTATAAGGAAATACATTTTATAAGGAATAATTACAAGGCAAGACATTACCATAATAATATTAGTTATACCAACAATGTCAAAAGAGAATAACATAGGTAGAATATTGTAAAATAAAGGGAGAGGGAACTTCAAATATAAAACAACTCATTTTTATTTGATTTCTTCCATATTCTCTTAGCACAAAACTCTTCTTATTAAGTTATTTTTTTAGATGGTGTGATTTGAAAGCAGGATCTAAAAGTTGAGGTGTAAATTTAATTTTAATGTATATATATTATTTATTTATTTTGGGATAATTACATACATAACACCATAAATATTACTACATACAAAATTTAGTGCCCAAGTGATATTTTTGAACTATCGAACCGATGCATTTACGCGTGCCGCAATCAACTGTTGAGAATTTGATGAAAATGAAAAATAATGGTTGGGGTTTTATCATGAATTTTGATATTTGAGTGAAGAATTTGATAAATGGATGAAAGAGGGCGCTAGATTTGTAGGTAGTAACATGTCAGATGTTATGTATGTAATTGCCCCTTTTTAGCATCCATCATTCTCTCTAAAGGATGTTTTCCTTCACTGCCTTTAACTCTTCTCTTTTAGGCACATCGACACTGCCTTCTGAGGTCAAACACTTGACCTCCAACTTAAAATACAACTACTTCTCCGAGCTCTTCACCATGGCTCGTGCAGTTGTCTGTAATTTTCCCCCTCTATCTTATTGCCAATGGCTCTTCCCAATCTTCTCCTAAACCATCATAGTCCTCCTCACATATCTTTATCTACTTTTCACATACACTATAGAATAGAGCTGCGTTGGACCAAATTGTTGCTCGGGTTGACCATTGGAGAGGGCAGAGCTCGTTGTGGGAAGAGTCGTTGAGTATGCTTTTATTGAACTGTCTATCCCTGACAATTTAGCTCAATTAATCAAAGTGAAGGGAAGACTCGTTATTGGTGGTTAATTCGTGTATTGACTGAATATTGAAGGAAATATTTGGGACATGAAAGAGGGGATTTAGTTTGAGTTGACATGTAGGTGTAGGTAACAGACCTGGTCCAACATGGGTGATAGAAGGGGATTGTCCATTACCAATGGTGTTTTTTTCGTTATCTGTGGTGTGACTAACTTGGTTGACGGTGCTAATGCTTTTCGAATAAGTGGTAGTGGCTCCTGTGTTGAGGAGCCATTTGATGTAATTTTTTGCAGAATTGACCACTGGTGCAAACTTCAGTGAAGTGGGAGCTTTGTAGGACTGTTCCATCTTGTACCAACATTTGATTATCAAGTCACCTGGTTTGGAGCACATTTAACATATGAGAGTGCTACTGGATTTAGGGTTGTGATTGCTATAAGTATTGGTAGTGGCGGAGTTGGGTCTGCACCAAGAGTTGGAGAACCGACCAACATTGGGTGTAGAGGGTTTTTGAGTTTGGGACTTATTGGAATTCAATAGTTCTTTGTTGAATTCAACGACGATATTGTTTTGCTCGTTGCATGACAACAGGTATAAGTTATCAAGGCCTATGAGTTGAAAATTTGTTTTGATAGCCATACTAAATGTCTGATATGTAGAGAGGAGACCATTAAGGGTATACTGGATGACATCCTCTTTATTCAATAATGACCCAACAATGGCTATGACATCCACCTTGGCTTCAAAATTTGACAGATATTGTGTTATGTTTTATCTTTCATGGCGATGTTGTGGAGATTGTTCTTAAGCTGAGTTTTTCGAGATTGGTTGGTGGATTGAAGTCAGTGTCCCAAAGTGAGCCAAAGTTCTCTGCAATTATCAATATCCAGGATGTATGACAGTAACATCAGAGAGATAATGGATTGTAAGGCCACAACCAAGTTTTGATTTACAAGAAGTCATAGTGAATTGTTTGGATTTGGTTGGGTGGACCGGAATGAATACCGTGAGAGGGGGGCAAGCTATAGATCCATCAAGATACCCATTGAACACGTTGGCTTTGAAGAGTTTGAGAACTTGAGATCTCCATGTCAAGTGATGTTTGATGGTGAGCTCGATATTGATTGCCGCCTTGATATCATTCATGGAACCTTAGTTAGGGTGAGATTGAAATACCTCCCTATTTAATTAGATTGCCATCGGGATCCGAAGAGAACAAATTTGTGGAGTTTTCTCATGTCTTGCGAATCAAAATAAAAGGGTTATGTTGGGAAATCACTATGATACCAAGAAGCTAAAGGATGATCAAATAGTTTTTAGTTCACACGATCCACGAGACAAAGAAACAATGGGTAAGAAAAAGAAAATTCATGAGAGTAATTAGAGCGAGAATAGAATTCTTACGAACTTTATTATTGTAACACAACCAATATTTACATGAATATAGGGACATGTATATAAAGGAATGCAGAGACAAGAACATTAAAACAAATGACTAAGATTATGACAATTGGAGTAGACATTCTTGACATCCTTTTATTGTACCAAATGTGTGAATATTTTAATACTCTCACTTCTATCAAGGTTCTCCATCATGCTCACACAATAGGTTTGCAAATTAAGAAGTTTAGCAATGAGAATATTTTTCTAATGCACGAAAAAATGACGATAAGCCACCAAAGAGTCACCTAAAATGAGAGTTGTGGGTCTTAAATCGTAAGAAGTTTTGGGATGACAGGAGCGAAGAAGATAAAATTCATAACTGGATGCATTAGAGTTTAGTGAACCAGTATTGTTTGTAGTTGTACATTTTTGTAGAGTAAAATGTTCCGTAACATTGTATGAAAGTGTAGCTTTACGAAGGTTTGAAGATTGTAGACAATGTCATGGAATTATCTTAATGTGATGAGATGGATGGAAAGGAGGTTGGGGACTGATGGGAGGGGACATATGATTAACATCCTAATTGAGAGAGTAGGGAGAGGAAAGGGAGAACACACCGAAGCAGGGAGGGAGGGCTGGAGGAGAAATAGAAAAATGGAATGGGGTAAATGTGTGTATGTTTGTGGGAGATCTTTGTAAAGCTTGTCATCTACATGGTTTTATAAATCTATCATATTTACCTTATTATGATGCCGAAATTTAAAAGCCATTACAGTGTGTTTTTTCTGACCATTGTTAGATTTTTCAGCTAATATCGAAATTATAAAAATCTACCATCTATTTTTTACAAGAGATTATTTGATGAAAATGACGCACATAGATATGTGTCTTACACCAATTAATGATATGTAATGTATAGCCAAAAGCTCCTGGGTAGACAACTCGCTAATCCTGCTAAATAGTTTAGTTAAACTATTCTGATTGATTGACTCGATCAAGAAGATATGCATACAACTCACACATGATGAACAAATAAGTGTACAATTAAACCGAAACGGCTTGATAATTCGTTAGGGAAGCCCAACTCGCTTCCCAACCAAGTTGTTAAAACTTTCAATGAGGTCAACCCACCTAAGAAGATCAACATGCCCCATGATGGAGTTGATCGAAAAAAGCATTACCATAACTATAAGGAAATACATTCTTTTTCAATTTATTTTAATGGCGTGAATTTATGGATAAATCATGATGTAATAATTGAGATGTAATCTAATTTTAAAGTTATATCTATATATTTTTCTAGGTTAAAATTAGATATATATCACCCGAAACTTGCTACTTACAAATTAGCCACCCACTTTCATTAATTTTTCAAATTTTTCCTCAAATATCAAAATTCATCATAAAATCCTGACCCATATTTTTAATTTTATCAAATTACCAATAGCTTAATCGTGACTCACATAAATACATTCGTTCATTAGTTAAAAAAAAAAAAGTTTAAAATCTATAAATATCAAAACTTTCGGATGGTTTTTATGTAATTATTCCTTTTTTTGAATGATGAACTAAATTTATATTTATATCAATTTAGTCTGGATAATTCCCTCCAAATCAATTTTCCCTCCACCACCTCAACCGTTCCGATCTCTTCACCACGGCGGGTGTAGCCGCCCACCATTGCCCCCCTCTATCTTGTCGTAGATTCTTCTTCTCAATCTTCTCCTAAGCTGTCGCAGTTCTCCTTACGGCCCTCTCTCCCCCTTCGGTTTCCAGCTCAACCTGCCATTTGTGACCAATTTCCGCTCCCTCATGTACTCGGCTCCACAAAAGTCCCAAGACGCAACCTCGACTCTCGCGCGCAAGCAGTATCGCCATTACTATGGCGCGAAGGTGGAGCCGAGCAGAGGAGGATCGCATTGCCTCTCTAGTGGATCTATACGCTGGAACCACCCGGCAGCTCAAGCAGATTCACTCCCACGTCGTAGCCAACGGCCAGTCTCAAAACAACTTCATTGCTGCAAAGCTCGTGAGAACATTTGCAGATCTGGGAAGCCTTGAACATGCTCGTGCTATAGCCGATGACCTAACTAGTCCCAATACATTTGTTTGGACTGCTTTGATCAGAGGCTATTCTCTTCATCCTTGGCTCGATAACTCCAGCAACCATGAAGCAATTTCGCTCTACGAACGGCTGCACCAGTTTTACCCTGCGGTAAAACCTCTCTCGTTCACAATATCATCAGTCCTCAAGGCGTGTGCTCAGATGCGGGCTCTCGGTGAAGGAGGACAAATTCATACTCATGCTTTCAAGCATGGATTCCAGCTAGATTCCCATGTTCAGACCACGCTCATTGATTTCTATGGAAAATGCGGCTATTCTAGAGATGCACGTAAAGTATTCGATGAAATGTATACAACGGAACCCGACGTCCAGGCATGGAATACAATGGTCGTCGCATATGCGGAGGCAGGGGACATGGAAGCTGCACGTAAACTGTTTGACAAAATGCCTGAGACGAATGCACATACATACATTGCAATGATCAATGGCTATGCCATGGCAGGCAAGATGGACCTCGCTCGTCAGCTGCTCGACGACAAATCCTCATCGAATGAGAAGAACTCAGTCGTCTTCACCGCCTTGATAGCCGGATATGCGAAGTCCGGCGATTTATTAGCTGCTCGACAAATATTCGAGGAACTCATCGACAGGGACGTGGCTTCATGGAATGCAATGATCACTGCTTACATTCATGCCGGGCTTATCGAAGAAGCAGTAGCCCTTTTCCACCTGATGCTCGATAATGGCAGTCGGTGTAATCCTCAGCCCAACCACACTACTATAGCCACCATCGCTTCCGCCTTCGCTCAATCCGGTTCGCCCAGCCAAGCGAACTTTTTCCAAGCCTATGTCGACCGCCGTGGGGCTGAGCTGCTCAACAGCCACACCATCGCCGCCTTAATCGACCTTCACTCAAAGTGCGGCGATCTAGACAAAGCTTACGATCTCTTCCGCAGATGGGGGCGAAAGGACTTGGTTTGCTACAGCGCAATGATCGCAGGGTTCGGGATTCATGGATGCGGCCAGAAAGCGATCAAGCTGTTCGAAGAGGTTCAGGAAGCTAACTTGAAGGTAGATGCAATATGCTTTGTGTCGCTTCTTGCAGCGTGCAGCCATTCCGGCATGGTGAAGGAGGGAAAAAGGTATTTTGAGCTCATGAGAACTAAGTACTGTATCACTCCAATGGCTGAACATTATATGTGTATTGTCGACTTGCTTGGGCGGGCTGGGCAGGTGGAAGAAGCTTATAGTTTGATCCATGGAGGAATGCTAATAGGAGTGGAGCCTAATGCTGGGGTATGGGGAGCTCTGTTGAGTGCTTGTAGGAGTTATTCTAATGTGGAGATTGGGGAGATAGCTGCAAGATGTTTGATGGAGATTGAGCCAGAAAATGCAGGGAATTATGTGCTGTTATCGAATATATATGCGAAGGTTGGGAGATGGGGCGAGGTTGCGAGTGTGAGGGCAGTGATGAGGAGGAGAGGGATGAGGAAGGAGCCTGGTTGGAGCTTGGTGGAGACGGAGGGAGGTAGAGGAAGGAAGTTCATGATGGGGGAAGCTTATGATTTGGCATTAGAGTTGGTATTGTTTGTTTTGAGTTGGCAGTTGAAGGAATATGGCTACCTTCTTAACATGGAGGAAATAGAAGAGTAAGGACAGAGTTCATGTGTGGGGAGTGGACAAAGAAATTTCAAGCTCAAGAAAAGGTATGAATTATTTAATTTTTGATAAATGGTGCATTTACATACATACCACATAAGTCTTATGCATATATCTGTATACCGCTCAAATCTTTAACATCACATAAAAGATACCACAAGGAGTATCTTTGTACATGTGAAATACACCTTTTCATACTTATGTTTATGACAAGTGTGTATAAGTGTAAATATCAAATTTTGGGTATTAGATATGTAAATAAACAAGGATTGTGATGTATGCATGTAAAATTCCCTTGATAAATTTGTTTGCATTGAGGAACTAGAAGTTATAAGAAGCTCAAAGGGTTTAAAGATTACTTTAGGTGTTAGATATTTTTCTTATATGATATTTATTTTTATAAAAATTAGTTTGTCTTAGTTATTGTGCATTCATCCAATTTAAACCTGACATAGAAATTCCTCTAGAAACTTTCTTTCCCTCTGTCGAAAGTTGGCCAATGGGTTTTTCTTGCACTAAACTAGGCCTGACTCACCCTCTATCTTGTTCCCAATAACCTCTCCCTCTTCCATCAACTTCCCCTCTCTTCTCTCTTTTCATAAGTGCCATAAAGAAGTAAGAAATAAATTGCTAATAACCATAATGCAAAGAAAGAACGCCAAGCCAAAGCAATAAGAAGAAGGTGACAAGAAGAACTAATTATCGGAAGATAGCTCGGAAGAGAAGAAATGATCAAGGAGCTTCATCAAAAGAATCGTTTAAGATTTTTGACAATTAAAAGATTTATTAGATTCTAATTATTAATTATTTTCTATCATTTATCTCTTCATAGTGCATCAACTTGATTCTTCATACTAAATCTCTCACTTTTTTCTAGACTTTGTTGTTGTACCATTACGAATTCCGAGGATTTCAAACGGTTCAGAAGAAAGAAAGTACAACAAAGAAGGGTCCGTCGACGGGAGACCATGATCCTCACTTATCCAATTGGATGCAACCATTTGAGCTAAAGACAAATGTCATCCTAGCCAAGAGAAGGACAAAAATAACGATTCAAACTCGGGCAAATTGAACTTGAATAGACATATCAACACCCAAAGTAATCATCATAAGAAATCCGGGCGAAGGTATCAACCTACCTCTCCACAGATCTAACTCAAGGAAAGAATTTAGTTCCTCGCCATTACCAGCCGTTCTGTGGATACCCCTGAGATTCCTCATCAGGGATCAAGAATTGATAACATAACAGTCTCAAAATCATCCAAAGAACCTCCATCGTCAAAGAATGAGCTATCAATCGAGTTACGGTGATCCACCATCTGTTCTATGGCCTAGTCTCGTTCTGTTGACAGGAAGTCCTCATCTAATGATCAAGGGTTGAAAATTAGATTAGAGCAATAGATCAATAAAGCCCAATCGATCGAGCCAGTCCTGCCGACTGGAAGCAATTCAAATCTAGCTGATCGACTGTGCCAACTCAATCAAGCCAATTGAACCAACATTATCGAGTCAAAGTCATGATTGCCCGATCGACCCAACCATTGGACAGGCGATCAATATACATGCATATGTAAAATACCAAAAATATCATGCAACGACCCCATTAAAGAAGAGATAAAAATGTCATATCATATATTGTACTCCCGTATCTATAAATCGGAAGATAATTTTATAAGATTAGACTAATAGACAAAATATTTTATTTTTCATTTCTCTTTCTGTCTCTCTATCGCTGTCATTTTTACTCTCTAACCCTTTGGATGTGATTCACATATGAACTGGGATTCAACATATTAGAAAAAACTTAATCTGTTTTTCTTCTAAACTTCACCGTAATTCATACTATATTAGGACTAAATGGTGTTTTATAAATCAAGCTAGATGCATAATTCTGATCCCTAGAATATAATTTATGCTCTATAATAAGCCAAAAGAATCTTCTGGAATGAGGTAAAATTTTTGAGATCATTATCTGAAGATGATAGCCAATTGCCTCCAAACCTTCAAATTTGAAGTACGTAAAATAAATTTAATTAGAAAAATCAAATAAACAGTCATGAATCTTTTCAAAATTTTTTTCTTTATGTAGTAATTGCTATGAAAAATGCCCTAAGAATTATGTATTAGTTATATAATATTATATTGTTGGATTTTAATTTATCCGTTAGAAACATCTCCTAATCATAATATTTAGGAGATAGAGAAAAGAGGAATGTTGGATAGCCAGAGAATTAAGAGAATAGGAGTAAACTAGTATTTTAAGTCTCTCTCATGTCTTATCCTTCATCCTTATTCGGAACCATTGACCACACTTTATAGCTATGATCATATGAGGTTGCCATATGCACAGAAATGTGAATACATAAATGCTGGTGGTGCTCTTTGAGTTTACAGGTGTATCTTTTTACATGTTAAAATATAAATAAATAAAAATATGACTGAGAAATATTATGTCTTCATTCGTAGTTTTAATTAAAATTTTACTGTATTGCCGTGTTTTATAAGCCCACGAAATTATGAATTTTTATTTAAGTTTTAAGATTAATTTGCAGCCCCTCTGCAAATCGCCGGAGCTTGTCCCTTGCTGAAATCGGAAAACCCAACGAACTTGGAAATCTCTAAAGTTGAAAGAAGCGGGGTGTGAGGTAACGAGCAAGGCATCTTTAAATCGAATTCCTGAGAGCAGCGGAGGTAAGAGCTTGAAAACTCACGAAGCTATATCTTTCTCGTCGCTTCTTTGCTTGCTTCGTTCCTATATTTTCTCGCAAGTTTAATCTCTAAATCCTTTTGATTTGGAGATAGAGTGAATCAATGCCTTCCACCTGTTTGTTTAACTGCCGCAGTTTCAGTATTCTGTTATTTCATTAAAGAGCACTGGTTTTTGTTGAGCAAACCATATTGCACTGTTTTGGCAGTTAATTTGTCTATTGGAAGAATTGTTTCATATGTAAAGCCAATAAAAAAAGGGGCTATTTTATTTTGTTTCTTTTTCAGAGCTTAAAGTGGGAGCTCAAGGCGTCGCTGAAGGAAATGGCAAGGATCTCAATTTAAACTTTGAATCTTAATTCCTTTCTCCCGCTTTAATTTTTTTCATGTTTTACCAGTTTAAGCTCCTAAAAATATAATTTTAACTGATTTTTTTTCCGTCTTTTAGTGCATGATAAAATTAGTAATTTTCAATTTGATCCCGATGTATTGTGTATGGTTAAAGAGTAAGATGAATGCAATATGGCCGAGATATGTTTTTAGTAACATGTTTTCTGAGGGACTTAAAATAAAAAGAACTCTTCACTGAGTAGGGCAGTAACATTTCTTCCTCTTTCATAAGCTATCTCTACCACTCCTCTAAAAACTTTAGCTGAGGAATTGTGACAGTACAACATAGGTACCACTCTAAGTAAATCTTAGAAAACTTACTTCATAATTCCATACTTTAGGGCTTAAGTTGAATTTCATGTCGATATATGCATCCTACAATTTTTTAATCCCAACACCATTGATGTATGTGTGTTGGAGGTTTTGACCACACCAGTCCAAGCAAGATGATGAACTTGGAATTTGGAGTAAAGATGAAATTTGGAAGCATCTTTTGAGCCTAAGATGATTTAGTAATGCATTTCTAGTTATTCACAAATATATTTTTTATAGTCAACCCCTTTCTCACATAAATGAAGCCATGTGATTGTTGTGCTATATTTTTAGTTTTTCCAAACCGTCTATTATATATTTTTTTAAGTAATGCTGTGAAAATTACTAACCATTTGAAACCTATTTAATTATTTTTTGTGCGTGCCTGCTCATCCATTTGATTAATTTCATTTGGGATAAGACTGATAACGATAATGATGATGGTGATAATTTGATTGATCTCTTTCTAGACTAAAAAGGGTTGATGAGTTTTTTTTTTAATAAAATGTTGTTTTTTTCTTGAAATAAGAAAAATATATATCATGAACACCTGGTATCTATAACGTTGTTTAGTTGGATAATTGTCCTAAGCTTTTGTAGGATGGAGAGGGACGCTCAGGACTTCTGAAAGTAGCCCCAAATGTGCGTAATGCGCTTAAACGTGGCAATGCAGTTGTCGCATTGGAATCAACAATAATTTCACATGGTAAGAATTTTTGGATACGATTAACCATATTTAGATACACAAAATGGTTTTTTTAATAGAAAATTCAAAATAAAAAGTATTTTATTTTTTTTAATCACATGCAATTGTATATATTTTTATTATTTCCCAAAAATTAGCTATAAAATTTGCATGCCATATCCTCTGAAATTAAGTAGCCATTTGGGAGCACTATTATTATTTTATTATTTTTTTGTTTATGCTTTGATATGAAATAATATATATGGTGATAGTAATTATTTTTATAAACACTCAAAATATCTAAAAATTATTTTAAGAATTTTGAAGTAAATTGATTTATTTTTAAAGATAAAAGTAAAATTTATGAATACTCTTAACATATTTTAAAAAACAGATGCAAAAAAAAAAAAAGAAAAAAAAACATAGAACTATGCAAAAAACCTAAAGTAGTTATAATTTCTCAATTCTTAACTTTTTAGTATTATATATATATATATATATATATATATATATATAATATTCAGGCATGCCATATCCGCAAAATCTTGAGACTGCTAAAGAAGTTGAGGCTATTGTGAGGCAAAATGGGGCTATTCCTGCTACCATTGCAATACTTGATGGTGTTCCGTGTATTGGTATGTTTATAGCCTATAGTGGCACATGTTTGCTCATTGATATTATGAAGAATAAGCATTTTTTTAAACAAAAAATAATAGTTATTCTTGTCTGGTTGATTCGAGTTTGATTTGATATCGGATGCTTTGTTGTTATATTTAATTGATATTGGGGTAAAGATGCTCAATGTATCGTTCTTAAATTTGAAGTTATAAATGTTTAGAAGTATACCATTCTTTGATGAAATATTAATGCACTAAAATCATTTCATATCTATATTATGTATTCTTATCATGTTTATGCACTTCAAGGAATGTTTAGTGATGCATGAAGTCTTAGGGTCCATAACTTTCTTATTCATATCTATAATGAGATTTGCAAAATTATGCACGCTTGTTAATTTCATTGTTCACAAACCATTAAGTTATAGAAATATTCATTTTCTTATATGTAAAAATGAAGATAAAAAAAATTGCCACGTATGATAATTTAATAATTATTTTTGAGAAATATGTCATAGAAATTCAGAATCAATTAAAACAATTACTCAATTGAAAAATTGCTTGAAATTGAGATTAATATTGTACCAAATTTGATTAGACTAAGTTATGTAATCAAATCAATTACTAGAAATTAAAAAATACATGTAAGTAAGATATGAGATCATCAAATGAAAGAGCCATGCCTCACCATTGCACAAGCATTTTATTTCCTCAGAATTTTAGAAGGCTTAGAAAGATTCTCATCCAATAAGAGAATTGCTGAATCAAAATAGAAATATTTTTTACATCCTCTAAACCCCCTCATGTAATGTTTAGATTTCCCATTCTTACATTTAAGATTCTCTTAAAGTAAAGTTGTTTGGACAATTACTTGAAATCATGATCATACCATTCATAGATAGTCACAACTCATAGAGTTATAATTTATGTCAACCAAGAATTTTGGTGATAAAAAAGGAGGCATTTAATTTAATTACAACATCGAAGTAAAGCACAATATTCTAAGATCATTAATTCAAAGAAGAAAATGAAATCTACTCGCCACTCTTCTTTTGAAATAACAAAATATGCATTTTATTCATCAAAGCAATTGAAAAAATAAGAGTTCAGGAATGAAAAATCAGTTGGAAAATAATATAGAAATGCTACATCAGACTTCCTTTATCTTCCAAGTGTTTTGTTGAATTACACGAGCAAATTACACACAAATTTCTCACACACTGCTCTCAAAAAAATCTTTCCACACTCATACAAGTATAGAAACTCTCTTTCTCACATGGGGGATCCCAATTGCTTCGTCATCTTTGAATTGATCCTTCCTGGCTCAAAACGAGACAAATTGAACTGTCAAAACCATCAATCCACGTGACTGGACGCTTAGGCACTGCACGTGGTGCTTGGGCGTTGAACTCTGGCGCCTTGGCGCCCATAACCTATAGCTAGAAACCTGGTTCTTTGGTTTTAGGCTTCCGAGATTGGCGCCTTGGTACCAGTTCAGCCTATAGACACTCCAATTTAGCTTATTTGCTCCTCAAGTTGCCTAATAACCTGTACACTGCATATATAACCACAAATATCATAAAAAAAACAGAAAAAAGACAAATAATATAAAAATAACATAGAAAGATTATGCACATTTGATACATGTTAGCCTTCCCCATTCCAACCTCATCTCTCACTCAACCTTAGCCACCTCACCGCAGCCTTCCCACCACCTTCGACCCCATCACTATTTGGTGTTTGTGTTGCGCGTCTTTTTGTAATTTCCCATTTTGGTGTGCGTTTGTTGTAATCCTCTATTTATTTTTTCAATAATAAAAGTTATATTTCCTTTATTGTTTGGTTAACTCTGATATCATAAACATCAAGTTTTACATACTTACCACCTTACACATGAAAAAGTTGTATTTTTCTTTTTAAAAGTTATGGTAATGGTCCTTTTGATGTAATATGAAAGATTTGGGTGGTTTAAATGTACAAATCAAAGTTTAGTTGTTACCAATGTAAATACATAAGAATTGGGTGGTGTGTTTGTAAATGCCCCTTTATTATTACGTTAATATAAGCCATGCAATAAGAGTTTGTACCTAAATTTTTGTTTGAATCTTTAAAAGGCCTGAACGACGAGCAACTAGAAAGGCTCGCGAAACTTGGATCCAGAGCTCGAAAAACTGCTCGTAGAGATATTCCTTATGTCGTGAGTAGTACTTAAAGACCACCTTTCTTTAATAATGTTCTTTTCTGATAAATGTAATGTGATCATATGTTATGCAAGTTTTATAGATATTGCAACCTAAACCTTTTCAGGTTGTTTCTTCCAGAGCCTGATAAAATCTTTTTTGTTTTACTTTCCTGCTAATATAGAATGAGCATAAAACTTTGGAAGATTTATATGTGTACCACTTAATTCTTATGCATTTATATATCTAACAACTAAAATTCAATTTCTACATATATGTCACCTTACCTATGCATGAGAAGGTGTATTTCACTTTTTAAAAGTTATGATAGTGCTATTTTTGTTGTGATGAAGATTTGAGTGGTAATATAAACAGTAAAGTTTTGGTGTTAGATATGTAAATATGTAGGAATTTGGTGTTATGTATTGTAATGGCCTAAAATGTTTTGGTGTTGCCTAAAGTCACACTTTCACCATTTGCTCTTGTTTATGTGTTAGTTTTTTCACTTTCTGCATGCATCCATCAATGGATTTGTAGCGGAAAGTGAGGTTTGAGGAACTGAATTTTTTACATCTATCATATTGATTCTGCAGATTTCAGCTCGTGAAAATGGTGCAACAACTGTTTCAGCCACAATGTTTTTTGCTTCTAAGGTATGTCTTCTTCTTCTTGTTCAAAATTTTTATTTCAAAACTTCATGATCATCATGAAGCTTTATTCTGACATTTAATTGCTGAGTGAAGTGTTAAAATAGTCCCCTGACTATTTACATGGGGTTATTTTAGTGTCAGAGTCTATAAAAGTGCTAAATTAGTTCTTAGACCTTTTTAGTATGGGCTGAAATAGTCATTAAGGAGGACTATTTTAGTCCCTTCCCCCTTCTCTTAAAAGAGTTTGGGGACTAACTTGATACTTTTATAGACTCCGGAGCTAAAATGAACTCCTATAAAAAATGAACATTTTGACATTCTTGTCTTTAATCTCTCAGTATAATATTTGACTGTACAAGTGCATTCTTGTCACACATTATGTAGAATAACACTAAAGGCCTAAATTATCATTTATTAAACTAATAATCAGTAATATTAGAGTTTTCAATTAATTTACAATACTATGGATAATTTGAAACTTTATTGTGTTGTCAAGAATGAATTTATTTAGAGTATGTTACTGGCTAAAAATTATCAGTTATTATTTTATTTATTTATTCAGAATATATTTTGAGTGAAGAGCCAAAATAGTCCCCTAACTGTTTACCTGGGATCATTTTTGTCCCGGTCTATAAAAGTTCCAGTTCAATTCTCAGATTCTCTTAATATATTTCAGCCCTAATTTAAAGAGTTTCGAGATTAATTTGACACTTTTATAAATTGTGGGATTAAAATGGCCCCCATGTAAACTATCAAGAGACTATTTTGCCATTTAATGTTTTTTATAGAAAATAATTTTAAAAAATGGGGTTAGGAATTGAACCGTTGGTTGGTTCAATTGAGCAAAACCCAAAGCTGGACGGTTTCATACTTTCAAGGAGAGTGAGCCATTGAGGAGTGTAAGAGGCGAGCGACAATTTGGCCTCGTGCTCAAGCATGTGTGAGGGTTGTCTCCACATAGTGCACAACCATATTTTGCTCACGTACATCAATGCTTCCTTGGAATTTTCAATTGCATTTGAAGATGACCGAGAAAGCATTGACGTAGAGCTTGGGCTGGAGGAAGCATTATGACTTGTGCACTCATGGTTTCAATTAAGGGGTATTTGCATACGTACCACACAATTTTTATATATTTACATATCTAACACCTAAATTTTTATATTCACATGCATATCACTCAAATATTTAATAGCACGTAAAAAAATACCACTATTATTAATTTTTTAAAAGTGAATACACCTTTTCATGTATAGGTTTATAATACCATAGTTTTAGAAATTTAAATACCAAGCTTTAGATGTTTGATTTGTAAATACATAAGAATTGCGTGGTATGGATATAAATTTCCTTTAAATTAATTACAAATCTGTGTAGAATCAGCAGTGAGGAAAAGTTGCTGGAGGCTAACTTTTCTTATTGCAGCTTTTGATCACGCTGCATTGAGCCATTGTGAAGATGTTGAATGTGAACTGTGAAAATTAACAGGAATATGTGATGCCAATAGCAAAATTTTATGCTTAGCTCTGTTTTCTTGTCTCCCCCCAAATATTTGTTCTTATTCATGCTTTAAAAGAATATTTCAATAACTGCAGGCCGGCATACCACTTTTTGTCACTGGAGGCATTGGTGGAGTGCACAGGCATGGTGAACAAAGTAGGTTGCCTGAAATTTAAATTCTTGGGGCATTTACATGCATACCACCCAATTCTTATGTATTTACATATTTAACACCTAAACTTTACTTTTAAAATTTATATTATTCAAATTTAAAATCACGTAAAAATACTTTATTTTAAACTTTTAAAAAGTGAATACACCTTCATGCATAGGTAAAGTGACATGAAAAAATTGAAGCGTGTTAGATATGTAAATACATAAGAATTTAGTTGTATGTATTTAAATCTTTTTAAATTTCTCATATCTTAGATTTCCTGCAACATGAAGATGGTTGGTGCCTTTTTTTCTAAAATACGAGATGTTGCTTTTTCTTTTTTGAAGGTGTAAAGATAGAATTGTTCTTCTTTTGTACATTCATATTGTAGCGGTGGTGAATCAGCAGAAGATTTACACTGCTATTTTGAGGATCAAAATTTTTTTAGAAGTCATTGTTCATAGAAAATTTTGTTGGTTGAAGTTGTATCATTTTGTTTTTTTTTGAAACATTTACATACGTGTTGATCTCATTTTTAGTGAGGTCTTAGTCTTCTACTCTTAGAACCTAGGATCTAGCTTTAGGAGTTCTTATTGACCATCCTAGCGGACTAGCAATGGAGCCCACCTCCCGTAGAACTTCAAGCCACTTCTTGACTCATTTTTGTGAAGAACTCGCATAAGTGGTTCCAAGCACTCAACTTCTAGTTGTAAGGGCTAAGGACCAACA
>NW_018165040.1:2557108-2559545 GCF_001263595.1 Phalaenopsis equestris
ACCTCTACCTCGCGCCTGGTCACACACGAAAGCCTCGCCTCCCTCGATCTTGCTGATCTCCATTCGCCTGGTCGACAGTCCCTGCTTGCACTCGACTGAAGACAGACCCGCACTCGCCTTCTCCCTGCGACGAAGGGAACCCACTCTCTCGCTCTCTGCTCGATCCCTCCTCCCTGCCTCCGTCTCCCGCACCGAAGCCGCAGAGCTTCTCCCGCACTCGCCTTCCTCTCTGCGCCTAAGAAAGTCACTCATCGCCTGCTCGATCCCGCCACCCACGTCGAAGCCCACACCTCTTCTGCGGACGTTGTCTGCGGACGTTGAAGCCCTCGCTCCTCTCTGCGAAGACCGAAACCCTTGCTCGCCTCTCAGCCTCTGCTTCCGATTTTGGGCAGTGACCAAATCTTAACAAACACAGAACCAATGTGTCCCTTTATTTTCTCTTGATCGAAAAAGCTCTCCTAAAGGTATATCTTCTACCAAAACAAATTTCTGTATGATTTTCTTCTATTTTTGAAAGCATGCTAGTGTTTGGTACTTCTAAAATAAAACGAAATGTGTATGCAGGAGATGCTTGTATGAAATATGATAGATTTCACTTGATTTTTGCTATTTTATTTCGATATTTGTGTGGGATGTGTCTTAATAAATTCATTTGGACATTCATGCATTTACCTATCTTTTACAATACACATAAGCTTCAGTATTTGTATGTCTACTTGCTGAATTGAAATTTTCGGAATGACATATATGCTGTTTTAAGTCTTATAAACTTGTGGTCTTAGAAAAATAAAATGTTATTTTGTTTGTCTTGTATTTCTGTTGTTGGGAAGAGTTAAATATTGTCGTATTTGAGTCATATTGTTGCTGCTTGGAAGCACTAAATAGTAGTTTCTACGAGTGTTGTTTGGGTCCATTTTTTTTTAAAAAAAAGTTGTTCGAGGCAATTTAAGTGAGGTTTGAGGGTTATTTTGGGACGGGTTCAGACTGGTTTCGCTGCAGTTTTCAGGAGCTTTAAATGTACCTTTTTTTTTAAGGGAGACTTTGTTACTATTTTGGGCCAATTTTTCTAGCTAATTTTGTAATATTTAAAATTAATGTTTTGGGCTTACATGAGAGTTATTTGAGAATTTTAAAATTATTGTTTGGAGCATTTTAAATGTGATGTTGGAGGCCTTTAAAAGTCTTGATTTGGAAAACTTTATTTATAGTTTTGGGTTTCATTTAATTATCATTTCAATGCTTTTAGACTGATTTACTTATTGCTCTTCCCCCTTTTTGGCTTTGCTAGTTTTGGAAGTGGGTCGGCCTTCTTCAATTTTAAAAAAAAAAAGTTGTTTGAGGCAATTTAAGTGATGTTTGAGGGTTATTTTGGGACTGGTTCAGACTGGTTTCGCTTGGTTCAGACTGGTTTCGCTGTTTTCGGGGCTTTAAATGTACCCTTTTTTTTAGGGAGACTTTGTCACTGTTTTGGGCTAGGTTTCCTAGCTAATTTTGTAACATTTAAAATTAATGTTTTGGGCTTACATGAGAGCTATTTTGGAATTTTAAAATTTGTTGTTTGGGGGCTTTTAAAAGTGTTGATTTTGAGTGCTTTAAAGTATTTTTTTTTGGGGTTTGACCTCAGAAAGGTTTTGAGCATCATTTAAGCACTGATGTACATATTGATTTGAAAAATTTAAATGTTATTTTGGGCCGACCAAAACACTGTCTTGGAGTAGATTTAAATGCTCTTCTTGAAAGCCGATTTAGTTACCCGATTTAGTTACAATTTTCGATTTAGTTACAATTTTTGAAAAAGTTTGAATGTTTTTAGGCCGATTAACTTATTGCTCTTCCCCCTTTTCGGCTTTGCTAGTTTTGGGAGTAGGTCGGCCTTCTTCTTTTATTTTGTTTATTTTTAAATGGTTAAGTCATAAAGATGGGGATTGATGATTTAATTAATTAGAAGATATAGAAAACCTCAAATCACCTTATGCATAAGTTAAAGTGTAGGTTTCCTAAAACTTTAAGTGCACACTATAAGTGAGAGTCCATCCACTTAGCCCTCAGTGTAGGCTTTCTAGACTTTAGGTGCACACCATGTGTGAGAGTCTATCCACCTAGTCGTCGGTTTAGGCTTCCTACACTTTAAAAACACACCCTAGGTGAGAGCCAATCCACCTAGTCCTCAGCATAAACATCCCAAGGTTTTAGGAGCACACCCTAGGTGAGAGCCCATCCACCTAGTCCTCAGCATAGACTTCCTAGTTTTTAGGAGCACACTCTAGGTGAGAGCCCTTCCACTTAATTCTCAGCACAACATCCCAAGGTTTTAGGAGCATACCCTAGGTAAGAGTTAATTCACCTAATCCTTAAATACACAATGAAACTTGACACTTGACCCTGATTCACAAACTGATCAAGACATTAGACACCACAGGATGCACCGAGACGTGAC
>NW_018165040.1:2559608-2604568 GCF_001263595.1 Phalaenopsis equestris
CAATAAAACCCAGTGCATCGGGATTTGTGAACAATTCAGTTTTTAGTTTATATTTAGGAAAAAAAATATCTTTGTTGTTTCTTTAGCTTTCCATATGGATCCTCGGACTAGGATAAGTCCAAGGTCTACGTGGCGAGGGCGATAACGACATTGCTTATGTGTGCTTAAACGAGGGATTTGAAGTGAGATTATTAGAATATTATCTCCCACCTCAAGGATCTTTAATAAGGGAGAGGGAAGGACCTATGATATTATTCGTCGATTCTTGGTGGGATCGTTGCCCCCGACACTCTTAGGTTGACAGTAATTCTAGCACGATTAGAGTGACTAGTCTGTGGGCTGTACGACTTTACAAAATATTTATAAAAATAAAATAAAAATTTCTTTTGCATGATGAAAAGAACTCTGTATAAAAATGACTTGAATAATAAATTTTGCATGAAAATCTTTCTATGAAAATTTATAAAGGTCCACGGCTAGTCACTTGGATTGAGGTTAAGAACTGTCTTCTGTAGATTGTTGGGCTGGTAACTCCTGTTCAAGGTCGGGAAGCACACAGCCCAGCTCTGAGCCCCCACTTTCACCAACTTCTTATACTCAGTCCTGATCTTTCATATGTGGCTAAGTGTTTCGTTTGCTTTTGATTTATACGACTCGCTTTTCTGACTTTCGTGCTGAGTTTTCTTGTCTTGTTTAGTTTACTTGCAAGTTTATTTAAATCCCTGCAAATTATATTGTGCTTTGTGAGTTAAACATGCAACAGGAATAACAGCAGCAGATACGTCACGTACGCAGGTACATTTTATTTGTTGTTGTTCCTTTATTTTATTGCAATTACTCTTGTAATTTGCTTATTCTACATACAAACCAAAAAATTGAAACCAAACAAAACCAAACATTGACACCAAAACTGAGAAACACAAATCACCAATCCCAAACATTTAAACCTGGAGTCGTCGTGACGACAAGAGCGTGGAGCCAACTTTGTGGGCAGCACGGTGATGAATTCAGACCGAGCAACAAGAAAATCTTCTTCAGCATTATCCCTTCCTAGTATAATAATAATCCATAGGACTTCGAGGTAGTTTGCCCAGCGCGATGTAAATCCTCGCACTCTCTTTTTAGGCTCCTGTATAACCATGTTGTGCAGCGTAAGTCCTAACCCGCATTAGGTTCTGAGGTTGTCATGTGACACGACTTAAACCCTCTTATCTCTGTAGGTTATTTGCATAATCAAATATTATGTAAATGTAAATCCCAAATAATAAAATTGGCAGGATTGAACAATTGAATAACATCGTCTCCAAAAATGTAGCCACATTGTAGGATTGTCTGGGAAGTCACTTACATTTACCTCGATCAGTGACATCCCCTATCTTCTCATTCTTTTGGACTCCTGAAAATAACTGTTCCTACTTGAGCCACTCTCACTTGTTTTTTTTTCACATCCTACCTTGAAAACCTAAACCTTGAAATCTTGAAGACTAGAACCACAAATCATTATCGAGAGTTTTCTTAAGTGACTCCAATCATTTGAGATGTAATTAACATCATTTGAGATGTAATTAACTATTGCCTTTATAGGGAACTTGGGACCCAGGTAAAATAAACCCTATTTAATCTTTGTATTAAATAGGAGAACTTGTCGGTCATACAAAAAAAAGGTTCGCAGACCAAACAGATGTCACAAATCTCTTAGTTTGTAGGATTGGGTCTATCGTCGAGGTTTACACTTATCTTTCGGGAGGGTATAATATTCGCGATGTCAGACACGATTATGCAAACTATTGGACTAATGTGATCCATTTGGTCTCATTTTTTTCAAAATTAAAACATACTATTTTCAAAACTCAAACCATATATCTTTTATATTTAAATTAAATCTCAAAAATTATTTTCATATTTATATTTTCAAGTAATTATAATCAATCGAAAAAGTTGACCGACAATACGTACCACCTAATTCCTCTGTATTTTATAACAAACACCTAAACTTGACTTTTTTTAAATTCATACCACCCAAATCTTTCATATCACATAAAAAATGCCACTTTTTTAACGTTTAAAAAAGTGAAATACACCTTTTCATGCATAGAAAAGATGGTATATATGTAAACATTGAAGTCCAGCTGTTAGATACGTAAATACGTAGGCATTGAGTGGTATATATGTGAATTATTCCAGTTTTTTTACTTGTCCAAAGAAGATTCAATGTGGACATTTATAAATTCTACTTGTTTTGTATTTGTAATTAATTTTAATTGAATTTTAATCAGAAATTTCTTGGGAACATTCATATATAAATCTTAATTTGGCATGCAGCTATGGATATATCATCTGATCTCACTGAACTTGGAAGGACTCCAGTGGCTGTTGTTTCTGCTGGTGTGAAGTCGATTTTAGACATTCCCAAGACATTGGAATATTTGGTAACTATTTTTTATTCCTTTATTATAATATAGGTTAATCATTGTGGCCATATTTAGTGCTATTTTTTACACTTGCTACTTCGATGATATATATATATATATATCGAGTCAAAATATCAAAGTTGGTTTTAATAAATTTTTGAGCTGAGCATAACTTAGGGCAATATGAGATTTTCTCCACTCTAGTTCTTCATACGTAAGATAATTATGGATTAACAAATTTTATTCAAGGTTAATAATAAAAAAAGGCTTGTCAATCCAAAATTATTATAGGGTAAATTGGATGAGTGATGCGGGAGCTCCCTAAAGTACCCTTTCCGTGTCCTTTGCCTCATTCCTGCAATTTGGACCGGATGCAGAAAAGCTCCTAGCGACTTGGCGCCAGCTAGAACAACGAATTGAGGGCGGACTGACCTTCCTTGGATTTGGAGCTTCCTTTAAATAGTGGGCGGCCCAATCATAATTACCTAGGGTTTATATATTAGATTCATATGTTTAGATTTTCAATTTTGCATATGTTTCTATTCAGGACAACCCTCGGCTTCCTGTGTTTCCCGTTTAGGGCGATATCCGAAGACGAGAAAGTGCTTTGACCATTACTCATCTGAGGCGGTAACCGTTTCCAAAGGATCTAATGGTGCTCCAACTTTAGTTCAATCCCGCTTAGATATTTATCCTCAATTTCTCATCCTTCACAACCCTTGCTTCACCACCGCTGCCACCTTTCCCCGCTGACAAAACCACCAGATAACACTCTAGTGTGTTCCTGCAACTCAAGCCACCAACCACCACTTCCTCCACATGCTGTCATCCCTTCTAGACACCTACCACCTTGCTGTCACCCAATCTAGCTAGTCGTCTTTTAGCCCCCACGTCCTCCACCAGTTATATGGGCTTTTCTTCTCCCAGACTACATTCATATTATATGGAATAGTTGAGTAGCAGAACTTAGATTATAGTGTTGACCACATTTGGGATGTAGGATCCCGTGTCGTTCGTGGATACATGCAATCCGGAGAGTACATGTTAAGATGTAGAAGAACATGGTAGAATTAAGATGGAGATGGATCAAACTTGCTCCTTAATTTGGAGGATTTTGCAAATAAATTTTTTTTTAGTGGGATTCACTCATTTTCAGTGTAGGTCACTATTAACCTTGACCTTGAACATAAGTACGTGGTCTAGAAAGAAAGTGAACAAGAGGAGAGAGGGAGAAAGAGAGTGTCACCGCCAAAAAATCCCTATCTCGAATTTTTTTCTCCTTTTATACATGAAGAACCCCTCAACGATTTTAATGTGAATGAGATTTACAGCCATCAAAGTTGTCGGATTGTTAGGTATGAATGGTACGGACACCATTCTTGGTACCTTCAAGATACTAGGGCCATAGAATCCCGATGACACCTTTATTGAAGACTATCGACTTGGTTGGTACAACCATCGCTACTGGCTTGATGAGAAACCCCTACTTTAATTGCCCAACGACGTCCTTAATGAAACATTGATATTTGTCTCCATAAGTATGGTCAGGATTTTTAATGCTGCTTCGCTCCGACCACTCTTTTCGATGGATTGAGTTTAATCATTTCTATTAATGGGCCTAATTCATCCGCTCCAGCTAGTGAGCTTTATTCAACCACTTCGACACTTCAACAGATGGGTTTAATTCCTTGTTGTTCAGCCTTTTCTATATTCTTGTATTGGTGTATACATCTAGTATGTGACCAATCTCTCTCTTTCTCCCTCCCTCCCTCCCTCTCTCCTTCCCTCCCTCCCCTTGTGGAATTTTAAAGTCTAAAACTCGTGAGATTGTAATCACATTTAGTTGCAGAGCATAAACTCTAGCTTGAGAAAAAAGTAGGTAATGTCAGCCTTGTTTCCGCTTAAAATTTTGAGCCCAATTAACATTTAGAATCTGCATATATTCCAAATATTGCAAAATTGAGAAGCCATTCAAGCCTGCTACTAGTTATGAAGGATTTAGAAAATGTTGGAAAATTTAGAAGACATTAACTAAGAAGTCGTTTTGGCTCACTTTTATTTTTTATTTTCTAATTTTATTTTTATTTTATTTTATTTATGTTTTGAGATTTGATAAAACATGTTTGACTATTTAATATAATTATGGTTGTTTTTAAAAATACTTGAAAGTTGTTTCGAGTGTTTTCAAAAATGTGTTATTATTTTAGAAATAAAAAAAAGGTAAAAAATAGACTAAAAAAACATGTTTTAAAAATAGAAGGAAAAAACAAAAATTAAGACAAACAAAAAGCAAAATTGATCCCAAACATTCCTTTAAGGATTTTAGAATGGACGACTTTTCAACAACATATGATGCAATTCCACACCATGTTTCCATCTCCCCACCATGGACATTGTGGTAAGGAAAACATCTTCCTTGACGACATAATGATGTTATGGGAGAAGCATCTTGTATGGAGAGGAATACCTCATTGAGTTTTTTTGAAATAATCATCTTTCATCTTGTATATAGTTAGAATTGTTGATATACGATGAAACCATTGGCGCTCTAATTTTGCTTGTACGACAATCCACGAAAGTCTACTTTCACCTGACTAAAGCCTTTTGCCCAAATTTTGGCGGTGTTTATCGCATAATTTAAATAGAATTTAGTCATTGATTTAGTGTAAAACCAGCCAAACATAAAAAAAAAATGAAAATTAAATCCAACACTCTATTAAATAAAATTTTTCATGTTCCGTCTTTTTTTCCTGCTTTTTTATTTCTTTTAGGACGTAAATTCGGATTTAGTAAATCTAATTGTGAGACGAATTTACGAATTTCTTCCGCTGTACCTCACAAGCTCATCTCTGTCGCACAAAGTATTGGATTTACTAGATTTAATAAATCCTATTTAATGCAAATTCAAGTTTCGGCCAAACACCGCCTTAGACGTTGACGATGAATCCCAAAATCATGACATATTTAGAAATACGTGATTAGGATTTGAGAGTTGTTGAAGATGTTAGTTCTCTTAATTAATAAAATTAATTTCAAATAATAATTGTGGGTTAATTTTCCATAAAAACAATTATTTAAAACTATTTTTATTTAGTTTCTCATAAAATTTTCTACGATGAGCAGAAATAAAGGATTAATTAATTATGCTTTGAGGTCCCTAAGCTTGTTCTTTTTTGAAGAAACATGTACCATCATTTTTTATGGTAAAAAAAGTTTTGAAGATTTTAGTAGATCAAATTTCAGAGATATGTTATATATATATATAGACACACACAGACACACACACACACACACACTAATTTTCATATTTGGTTATTCAATAGATTCCATTTTATGATAGTGCATTTAGTGATATGACACGACCGAGACTTGAAATTAACCTAGATGGGAACTGATGGTCTGACGGTGAAAATCAAGTCTCTATTAATTTTATTTTTATCACTAACAGTTAATTAAATTGTCTCCTTAAATGGATCTTTCATTAATATTTGAATATTAAACTATTAGTAATAGAAATATAATAGCATAAATTTTTTTCACCGTCTGTTCCAGTCCTGATTAATTCCAAGCCCTGGTTTAGGTCATAATATTTAGAATCAAATTTAAGATATCTCCGTTGGCCCAAGCAAGTGGAGAAAAAGGAAGTTATTATTGAAGCAACATTAGTGTCTTGGTTGTAGTATTCCATGCAAAATGATTTATTGTACTACACATTCATGTATAACTATGGCTCCACAAGACTCAAGATGCTTACTCTATCTTCAACTAGCATTTTTTCACTTCTTTTAAATCTTGGGTTCATGTGGTTTAAATCATCTTTGTTTTTTGGTACTTTTAAAGTTTAAACTTGGAATCAGTTGAACTACAGGTTTTATCCTTGAAAAAGGTATTGGGGGTATTTACATACATACCACTCAATCCCTATATATTTACATATCTAATACCTAAAATTTTTTTTTTACATTTATACCACTCAAGTCTTTCGTATCACATCAAAATACCACTTTTAACTTTCATGCATAGGTAAGGCGATATTTATGTAAAAATTAAAATTGAGGTGTTATATATGTAAATACATAGGAATCTGGTGGTGTGTATGCAAATATTTCAAGATTATAAGAGTTTGACCCAACAAAGTTATCAAGTTTGGTTTTTTATTTTTATTTTTTGTTTCTTTTTTTTATAAGTGATATTTGTTGACATAATACCATGGTCTTTTAGTTCTTTGGAGATCAATTTTATTTTATTGTTACACTGTTATTATATGATATGTTAGAAGTTATATTAATAAATAATTTATTCCTGTGAGAAGTTGTGATGAATAAATTATTTCCTTGGATTAGATGTTATTTCTTTTCCTATTTTTTTATTTATTTCATTGGATTATGAGTTATTTCTTTTCCTATTTTATATTTATTTCATTGAATTATGAGTTATTTCTTTTTCTATTTTATATTTATTTCATTGGATTATGAGTTATTTCCTTTTTTTTATTTTAGGACTTCCTATTTTATGTTATTTTTTTATTTCCAAATAATTAATATAAATTTATTATTGGAGATATTAGGTGTTATATCTTTCCTTTTTATGTTATTTCTTTTTATTATTTTTTCTATTATAGGAATCATGTAAGGGTATTTATATCACATTTTTATATCAATAAAATGATTCTACTTTATTCTGCATTATTATGAAATTCAACATGGGTCAGAGCCTTGAAACAAACCCTAGAATATCCTGTCATCGAAAACTTTCTATACCTGCAGCCGACAATCTTTGTAGCGCTGCAGGCCCTTCTTCCGCCTCTTTTTTTTTTAGTTTTTTCCGTTGGAAACTTCCTCCCCCTTATGAAAGATATGACAATACTTCCTTTCATTCTTTTTCCTCGGTTGAAATGAATTCTTCCCTTGTTTTTATCATGCGTTGCCATAACTAGCAAAGATATTTACATCATAAAAGCAGATCGTCCTCCAAAAATTCATTACTAATCATGCCACCCAATCTTCACCTTCATCTTTATCTTCATCCTGAGATTCATTTGAAATATCTTCACCCCAGTCATCTGCTTCCTTAGACTGCTTTTTCATTGTTGTGGTTCTAGTTCCAGTTCCACTCTTTTCGTTAAACTTCTTGCCTTTGCTACTCGAAGCTTTGACCAGAAATGCATCAAAATTTTCCTTTGCAAGAAGCCGCTGCCTCTTATCACCAGGGCTTTTTGTCCCAAGGGTGTGATCCACAACTCACTTAGATTTTTTTCTCAGCAACTTTTTCAAATTCGGAAGACAAACTAACTTGAACCAGCATCCCTTTTTTATTAGGAGATTTTCTGGTGGACTTTTGCAAGGATTGCTTTGCTTCTTCAGATATATTTCCTTTTGTAAGAATTGCTTCATTTTCTAAAGAACAAACAATTGATCCTACTACACCCAAATCATCTCTTTCTGAAAGCTGGACCTTTGGCTTTGTATCAGCTTCAACATTGATCATCAAGTCATTTGCTTAAGTGACATCACTCCTTTCGCCGATTTAGTGAGCTGCAACGTTAGGTAATTGTTTTTTGGATAAACATGACTACCAAATGGCTTCATCTTGCCCCGCGGGTACTCAAGGTAGAGGACAGGATTCTTGGTAGCAACTAACAAGGTTCGAGAGGACGCCTGTTGACCTCATTTTTTATGAGGTTTGACTCTTTCTTTTAGAGCCTAGGATCTAGCCATATGATTTTCCTATTGACTCTTTTAGAAGACTAGTGCTGAAAACCACCCTGTTTAACAACTCAAACCACCTCTTAGTTCTTTTGGGAGGCCTCACATAGATGGTTTCAAGCCATCCCCATTTGATTGAGTGACTAGGGCTACAAGCCATCACCATTTGGTTGAGTGGCTAGGAGCATAAGCTATCACCATTTGCTTGAGTGGCTAGGACTGATATGTGGAGGCCCAAGGAGAGTTTCCATAGGGTTTGAAGGCATTAGGAAAACCCTTTATGACTTGATCATACGTACATTCACATTCGTTCTACGTATACACCACAATGTACACATTCAATGCACATAAACATCACAATTTGCACATTCACACACATAAACACCTTAAATCAAAACATCACAATTCGCACATTCACACATAAACACCTTAAATCAATTCAAGCGCAGGCTAAAGTGCAGGCTTCCTAGATTTTATGAGCACACCCTAGTGGGAGTTCATCTACCTAATTTTCAAATGAATGATAAAATTAAGCACTTGACCTTAATTCAAGAATTGGTTAAAACACTTAACATAAGGATACACCAAAATGTGGTTCATAGCTTCCTTAATTAAATTAAGTAGTGAAATTCCCGCCATGACTTATCATACAGTGAAACTCAATGCTCTGGGATTCAAGCTTGAACCTTACAGTCCAATCCTCCTAGCAATTGGAGACATTCCTAATGTCACATATAAATCACATACTCATGGTCCTTTATACGTGACATCGTGTTTTGTTTTACTCGTTCGTGTTTTTTTTTATGATTTGTTTAGATTTTTTTATACTGGATTTTCTAACAATTTATTTAAGTTTCCTACAATTTACTGTTCTCTTAACTGCATTATTTACTTTACAAAATTTGCAAAACCCCTATGGTAGAGAATAGTAGGACACCTGGTTAAGAGGTACACCGCGACAAACCATTACATGTACTCTTTAAACCTGGAACTCGAAGCTGTTACGACACGGAGCTCGAAGCAAACTTCGTGGGTGGCACAACGAGATACACTGCGACAAGCCACTGACTGAACAATTGCATGTACTCCTTAAACCTGGAACTCAAAGTTGTTACGACATGGAGCTCGGAGCAAACTTCGTGGGTAGCACAACAAGGAGCATGGAGTAAACAAAAAGCGGAGGTGGTCGCCATTCTACAACAACAAGACAAGTCTACATCAACTAAACCATTCCTTAGGTTAAATAACAAGTCATAGGATTTCTAGGCGGTCTGCCTAACGCGATATAAATCCTCAACTTGTCTTTTAATCTATTGCACAACCCTATTTTGCAATATAGTTCCTAACACTTTTAAGATTCCGAGGTTGTCGTGCGGTATGGTGTAAATTCTCTTATTTTCTTAGGCTATTTGCACGATCAGATGTCATGCGAGTATAAACCCTAAATAATAAAATTAACAGGATTACAGATTAAATAAACATCACTCCAAAAATATAAAACCGAATAATATGATAGTTGGGAAGTCACTAGAGTTTTCCTCGAGTCTGTGATATCACTGTGGAATTACGCTTAGTACTTGCTATATTTAGTCATAGTATAAAAAAGGTAATTCATTAATTATAGGTATTTATGTTTAGTACTTACTATTTGGTTGGTCCATCTTTGTTCATATTTACAAACAACACCACAGTAAATTAGACCCCAAATCTGTCAAATGCATATTCATAGGGTATTCGATCAACAAGAAATGCTTCAAGTGTTATTGTCATTCAACTAAAAATGTCTATAATTCTATGGATATCACCTTTTTTTAACATCAATTATACTACCAAGAGTCTGTCGTTCAGGGGCAGAGTCGTAGTGAACAACAACCCTATTTTCCTTTGCCAACTGACACGCGTCCCTCACCGACTGTCAAATCTCCTCCATCTCCTATTCAACCTCCTTAGTCTACACAACCCACTCCTCAGGAACTTCGGGTCTATACAAGACGAAACAGAACTACTGAAAGAATAGAGAACCTAACACCGCTTCACCGCTTCCAGCTCCGCTTCCAGCTGCTGTTCAAGAATCTAATCGGACTCCAAAACCCTCTGAAACTCACTCAGGTACGAAATCTATAGACACTAGTGATTACGAGCTCACCCCGCCTGCGAAAGATGATTCTGATGTTCATTGCACTCAACATCCTATTGCCCGATTTGTTTCATATGAGAGGTTATCTCCTCTCTATCATGCATTTATTACTGCTATTGACAGCATAAAGGTTCTGAATTCTATTCAAGAAGCTCTCTCACACCCGGAATGGAGAAAAACTGTGAATGAAGAAGTTGCTGCACTAGAAAAGAGTGGAACGTGGATTGTGTCTGATTTGCCCAAGGATACGAGACCAGTAGGATGCAGGTGGTGTGGTTATTTACAATAAAATGTAAGGCAGATGGAAGCATAGATCGGTTAAAAGCCCGACTGGTTGTAAAATGTTATACTCAGTCATACATAATTGACTACCAAGAGACATTCGCCCCAGTAGCTAAATTGAACTCCATTAGAATCCTACTCTCCATTGCAACAAACCGAGACTGACCCCTTATGCAACTTGATGTTAAAAATGCATTCCTTAATGGGGAACTTGAAGAGGATGTATACATGAATTTACCGCCTGGTCTTGAAGGGTCCTTCCCTAGTGGCAAAATATTCAAGCTACAGAAATCTCTGTATGGTCTCAAACAATCTCCCCGTGCTTGGTTTGCCCGATTCACCAATTCAGTAATCAGGTGCGGTTATAATCAAAGCCAGGCTGATCATACAATGTTCACAAAAAGATCCGAGAAGAAGATTGCTGTATTTATTGTGTATGTTGATGATATCATTCTTACAAGTGATCACGCTGAAGATTTGACAAAGCTGAAGAAGTTTCTAGCCCATGAATTCGAAATCAAGGACCTCAGAGACTTGAAGTTCTTCTTGGGAATGGAAGTTGCAAGATCCAAAATGGGGATAGTCGTAACTCAAAGGAAGTACACATTGAACCTATTGAAAGAAACTGGTATGCTTGGATGCAAACCAATAGACACTCCAATAGACCCGTATAAAAAGATTGGAATGGAGAATGATAGTTTACCTGTCGACAAAGGACGATATCAGAGGCTTGTTGGAAGACTTATTTACTTATCCCACACCAGACCAAACATAAGCTTTTCAGTAAGTATAGTAAGTCAATTCATGAACTGTCCTACTGAGGAACATATGAGAGCTGTCAACCGTATCTTAAGATACTTAAAGATGACACCAGAGAAAATTATTATTTAAAAGAAATGATAGTCAAAAGGTAGAAGTCTTTACTGATGCTGACTGGGCAGGAGATATATCCACCCGACGATCAACCTTTGGGTATTGCTATTATGTATGCGGCAATCTAGTGACATGGAGAAGCAAGAAACAATCGGTGATATCTCGGAGTAGTGTAGAAGCAGAATATAGAGCACTGACGCTTGGTATCTGTGAAGGAATGTGGATCAAAAGATTTCTTAAGGAGCTTGAAATTATGGGAGAAAATTCTATCAAGATGTTCTGTGACAATCAAACAGCAATCAATATCGCAAAGAATCTTGTTCATCATGACCGAACGAAACACATTGAGATTGATCAGAACTTCATTTCAGAGAAGGTGGACAATGGAATCATTGAATTGGTCTGTACTCCTTCTAGAGACCAAACTGTAGACATTCTCACCAAGACTCTCCCTAAGTCAAGTTTTGATGAGCTAACCAACAAGTTGGGCATGTACAATCTGTACAACCCATCTTGAGGGAGAGTGTGGAATTACCCTCTTTATTATTTACTTTAATTCTATTTAGTACTTGTTATATTTAGTCATAATATAAAAAGAACAATTCCTTAATTATAGGTATTTTTGTAATTATAGGAATTACTTAATTGTAGGAAGATTTCTTTCCTCTCTCTTTCTTGTACTCGCCTATTTATAGGTGAATTATCTATGTATTCATATGAGAAAAACATTATTCAAAATTCACACTTACCTTTCTTTTCTTTGACTTTTGGAAATAATTGTTCTTTTTTTGAGCCACTTCATTTTGTTTTTTTCTTATGTCCAATCTTGAATACATGAACTTTAAAATCTTGAAGATAAAACCAGTCATCGTAATCGAGAGTTTTCTTAAGTGACTTAGGTCATTTAAGATGTAATTAACTATAGAGGTTTGCATTTATAGGGAACTTTAGAACTCGGGTAATATAAATTCTTTCTAATTTTTTGTATTAGATGGGAAAATTTGTTGGCCATACACAAAAGATTTCGTAGACCAAATGGATGTCATATATTTTTTAGCTTATATAATCGAGTCCCCTTCGTTAGGTAACAGGTTTATCTTTTGGGATGAATGTGTCACATGAAGGGGGATGTTTGATTATCTAAACTATGAGATATATAAGATCTTTTTGGTCTCATATTTTCCAAAATTAAAATAATATTTCCCAAATCAAATTACATATATTTAAATTAAATTAAATTTAAATCATTTTTCAAAAATAACACACCGATCTTTCGGTAGGATAGCGGGGTGATGAGACCTGGACAAGAGAAGTTTTTTTTTTCGTGATGACTAGGGTTCTCAGCCTCTTACTTCTCCTCCAATTTAGGATCGCCGGCCGACTTCTAGACTTTTCTGCTCCTTCGGAATTCTTCTTGCAGCAGACCCTCTTCTGTAGTTTTTTTTGTATCAGACTCTTTCGAAACTTTTTCGGGTTATTAGGCCCTCCAAAATTTTTTCTACAGTAGACCCTCGTGAATCTTTTCTGCATCACCCTCCATAGCTTTTCCTGTAGCAGGTACGCTAGAATTCTTCGTGCAACAAACCCTCTTTCGAAGCCTTTCTCAGCATCAAGCCATCCTCTAGAACTTTTTTCTGTATCAAGCTTTTCTCTTAAACTTTTTCTTGTATCAGACCCTCCTCCAGAATTTTTTTGCCGCAAACCCTCCTCCGGATCTTTCCCAACAGTAGATCCTCCTCCGGAGCTTTCCCTTCAACGGGTCCTCCTTTTAAGCTCTTTTTTTGACCCTTCTCTGGAGCTTTCACTGCAGCAGACTATCCACCTGAATTCGTCCAACAGAACGCCTCCCTTTGGATCCTTTTTTGCAGCGAGGCCTGCCTCTTGAGTTTTTTTTCTGTGGGTTATATCCTGCAGTTTTTTCCTATTGCTTCTCTACTTTCCTGCAAACTTGTTTGCAGCATTACCTGTAGGAACTTTTCGTCTATCTACAGACACTGTAGGAACTACAGTTAAAGACAATCACAGTTGTGTACTTCTCTGCAAACTCCTCTTCAGCACAACTTGTAAGAGCTTTCCGTCTACCTATAAACACTGCAGGAACTGCAACCATTGTTGTCTATATCTCTGCAGACTCACCTGCAACATTATCTATAGGAGTGTTCCACCTACCTACAAACACTGTAGGAACTGCAGTTAAAGACAACCGCAATACGAGACGAAGTCTTCAAGTTCTATTTGCCCATTGTTTGATATTTTCAAGTTTAATTCGAACATGATTTTCAACCATGTTTCAACTTGAGGGGGAGTGCTAGAAGTTATATTATGAAATAATTTGAAATAATTTATTCGAAATAATTTATTCCTATGAGAAGTTATGATGAATTAATTATTTCCTTAGATCAATAGTTATTTCATTTTCTATTTTATATATAGTTCCTTGGATTAGGAGTTATTTCCTTTTCTATTTTTAGGCTTTCTTTTTTTTATGTTATTTCCTTTATCTCCAAATAATTAATGTAAATTGATTATTGGAGTTATTAGATGTTATATCTTTCCTTTTAATGTTTTTTCTTTTTATTGTCTTTCCTATTCAAGGAATCATGTAAGTTTATTTATACCCTCTTTTCACATTAATAAAATGATCTCGTTTTATTCCGCATTATTCTGAATTTCAACGTGCTATAAATATCATTTCAATACATTGTTATAAAGTTGAAATTAGATATACAGAAGTTGTAAAAAAATTCAATTCAAGACCTCGGCTATGATTTTCTTGATTTCAGGAAACCCAAGGAGTGACTGTTGCTGCTTATAGAACCAATGAGTTTCCAGCATTTTTCACCGAGTTCAGTGGATGCCAGGTTCGATTGCAACTCTTTTCAGAATGCAAGAGGAAAGATAATTAATAATTTCAGTAGATATTTAAAATTTATATTTACAAGCAAGGACCAGAATGTACTTGGCACTCGGATGAGATTAATACCAAAGTACTATGAAAGAATATTATTCCAAATCTTACATCATTAGATCAGTTTTTAGAAGGAAGATCAGACACTGCCCAGGGATTTGCTCCTCTTATAATCTTTTTTGAGGTTTCTCATAAACATAAAATTTTATGATTAATTATCTCTCTTGATCATGTGAGAGAAATTTTGATTAATGCCTGTCTATCAGTAAAACATGGCTTGCCTTCAAATTTTGTAAATTCATATTTTGAAAAGGAATTTAAAATTTACCTGAATGTTGTGATGGTGTTAAGATGACGATGACCATTGACTCTATTGTGGTGCATTATTGGCATTTTGTGTTTTAGTTCTAAATTTTTGTGATAGGGTTAACATGAGAAGGTGTTTTTTTGCCTTGTATTGTTTTAAATCTTTAATATTCTGATTATGGATAACCTTTTGGAGTTATATAGTTTGAGCAGCTCAGATGTTGCAATTGTCATTTCATTAATGGGCCGTTTGAGATCATTTTTATTTTTTTATATTTTATATTTATTTTATTATGCTTAATGTTTTGATTTGAAATAAAATATGTTTGATATTCAATGAAACAACTCTGCTTTTAAAAACACAAAAATATTTAAAATTTACTTTTGAGTATTTTAAAAACAAGCTGCTTCACTTAAAAGAGTGATACTATATAAAAAATAAACTAAAAAAATATGTTTTTTTAAAGCAAAAACTAAAACAAAAGCAAGAAATTAAAAATAGAAATGATCTCAAACACATTTGTAGACAAGATAATTCTGCAATATCATGATAGCATATCACAGGTTAAGGTGAAATTGAGTCCCCAGATAATGCTTTCTCCACGAGCTATTACTTTTCATAACTTTGATCAGTGCCATCTTTATTCATCTAACGAGAATTTTCATCCAAAAAATTACTGAACTTTCATCCATTTGTTCTATTATTGTTTAGGAAGACATACCACTCAATTCCTATGTATTTACACATCTAATTTTTACATTCATGCCACCTTGCTTCTATATGAAAAGGTGTATCTGACTTTTTAGAAGATAAAATGGTGGTATTTTTTATGTGATATGAAAAATTTAGGTGGTATAAATGTAAAAAGTAAAATTTAGGTGAATTTAAATACATAGGATGTGGGTGGTTTGTATGTCAATGCCTCTTATTCTGAAATTAAACTATGAATTCAACTAAGGCAGATGCAGCTTGGATTTAAAATGTTATATTGCTTGTATTTAGAATTGCTCACCAGCCCTTAATGTTAATTCCTAATTATTGTTACATTTGTCCTCTAAAATGCCCTTCATTCCGATTGAGCTATGAGCAGAAAAATTATAAACAGTTATCTAGATAGCTTAAATGCGGTTTGAACTTAACCATGATTATGCTGATTGCAGGTTCCGTGTCGGGTAGATAGTCCTGAGGAATGTGCGCGGCTTATAAGTTAGCACCTGTTTTAATTTAATTTTTGAGAAATGCGTCAAAATGTTCCTAACTTTCTGTAGGGGTGCATTTTAGACACCGAGTCTATAAAATGGCCAAATTAGTTCCTAAACTATTTAATGATAGCTAAAATAGTTATTTATGGAGACTATTTCTGTTCATATTAAAAGAGTTTGGGGATTAATTTGACACTTTAATAGACTATGAGGCTAAAATGGCCATATGTAAATAGTTAGGGGACTGCTTTGAAACTTTAGTCATTAATTTTTGGGGTATTTACATACATACCACATAATTCCTATGCATTTACATATCTAACTTCTAAACAATTCATATTTACATGCATGCCACACAACTCAATTTTATAATTGTAACTATCATACTCTGTGTGTTAGATATGTATATACATAACAATTCATGCTATGTATGTATACTTCCCTTTTTTTTTTTTAAAGGAAGATTTTCATACATACCACTCAAATCCTGTGTATTTATATCTCTAACACCTAAATGTCAATTTTTATAAACATTCCGCCTTATCTATGCATGAAAAAGGTGTATTTCACTTTTTAAAAGTTAAAATGGTGCTATTTTTGATGTGATAAGAAATATGGTATAAATGTAAAAGTGAAGTTTAGGTGTTAAATATGTAAATACATAAATTGGGTGGAATATATGTAAATGCCTCTTTTTTTAATGGAAATTGTTTCATATTATTTTTTGTAAATTTTCCATCGCTTTGTCTGCAGATGCAAACCTGAATGTAAGGCTTGGAAGTGGAATACTGATTGCTGTGCCTATTCCTAAAGAACACGCAGCTTATGGACATGACATTGAATCTGCAATACAAAGAGCCCTAAAAGAAGCAAAGTAAATCCAAATTTGTTTCCAAGCCATGGCTCGTGCTCTGTTTTACCCATTTCCTCTTTCACATTTTCCCATTTGCACTTCCGTACAGGATTTTTTTCTCCGCACATTCATGTCGTTGCCTTGGATTGCTTTGTGCCTTCATAATATTTTGAGTAGGGTTGCAAGTGAGTCTGCAGGCTTGAAATTGGCTCATTAATGAGTTCTCGACTTGAGCTTACCAAGTGAAAAGTTCGAGCTTGAGCTCAGATTCCAGCTTGTATATTATAAGAGCTCAAGCTTAGTCGGACTTGACTCAAGAATCAATGAGAAAATTGATTGATATCTATGGTCTAATTTTAGCTTTGTCTACTGTGAACTTCAAAGAATTTTCATATCCACAAATGAAATTGAGTTCAACAAGTCAGTCTATCTTTTCATTAGACCAGTGCCTATGGAGCCGTCCACTAAATAATTTAAAAACTTATGTTAGGCACAAGACTAAAAGGAAAATTTAGTCATATTTTAGCTATTATTTTGGGGTATAAATTGGGCTTAATATGTTTAAGGTCAGGTTATGTTTGATTGCTGTTTTGAATCTTAGTGTTAGGGTTTATGAGAGATCGCCTACCTCTTGAATATTAGGTGTTTATCTTTTTATGTTTTTGGGATTTTATTGTTTTGATTTCACACTGATGAAATATAATATATTATTTTTGTCCTAATTTCAGCGAAAATTTGCCTCATTTCTATCAAATTGGTATCAGAACAACATTCTAAGAGTAATGTTGATATAGTCGCGATTCGAGCTAGTTGGGAGCCAACAATGGGATTGCGACGTATAGGGTTCCGCCTTTATGACCGAACCTTGCGATACAGTTGTGATTTGAGCTAGTTGGGAAGCCAATGATGGGATCACAACATGCAGAGTTCTGCTTTCGTGACAGAATGTCTTACTTAGTGGTGTCTCGACCTAGGGGAAGTCAATGACGAGATCGCGGTGCACACGAGTTTCACCTTCATGATTGAAAATCTTCATGAATTAATGACGACCAAGAAGGTAGATATCTTGAAAGAGAAATTAGAATGAGAGGTGAACCATATCAGATCTAGAATAAATGAACGTTTCTCGACTATTGAGGTGCGGTTTTAGTCTGTAGTGGGGAGATTCAGGGCCCTGAAAGAAATGATGAAAAGGAAAAGATCTTGGATTTTTACACAAACTCGTCGCTGCCCGCCACAAAATTGAGGTCCGGAGTGGATGTGAGCTGCAACAATAAAAAAGATTCTTGCAGCATCAGAACAACTTTGCTGCCTTAAGATAAGGTTGACAGTGTGAAGCATGTTTTCCGGTATTATACATAAAGAAGTCTTATGTCTCACTTTGAGCATCGGGAGACCTCATTTGTATGGAACTACAAATTACGCAAATGTTGAATTTGGAACATATCAAGCAAGGGACATGCTTCAGCATCTATGGACAGTTCCAATATCTAATGCAGTTGTTGAAGTCATCTAAGACAGCGCATCAATTGAGATCCGTTCAGTGGAAGTCACTAAGGGTGCTGCAATTGATCGAATATTGAGAAAAATTATGCAAAGCAAGAATATTGTCACACCAATAAATTATGTTTTATGCATCAGACACTTCGTGGGAGATGATAAGCTCTCTTAGAGAAACTTAAGTTAAAAGGGGTACACTAAGAATCAACACGTGGGGAAGAAGTGGCCGATTAAATGGAAATGATTGTCATATCATGGCGCCACATGGGAGCCATACGATTTGATCCAACATCAGTTTCCTCTCTTTGACCTTGAGAATTTTTTTTTTTTTTTTTTGGGAAGGAGTAATGTTAGATCGACTCCTATGGTGATGTCCGCCAAATAATTTGAAAACTTATGTTTGGCGGAAGACTAAAGTGATAATTTAGTCATTTGTTAGTTATTATTGTGTAGGTCTACATTGGAGTCTAAAGACCTTTGTTTGAATATATCTAAAACTGAATACATGGAATATTGTTTTAGTAGTAGTACCTCTAGTGGCAAAGTTGTAACTATGGGTGATCAAGTCATTAAAATGTGCAAACGTTTTAGATGTCTCTATTCAAATTGATGGTGATATAGATGGGGATGTTATTAGTTGGATTGAAGTTGGTTGGTTAAAGTGGAGGAATGCATCTAGCCTGTCGTGTGATAGAAAGTATCGCTTAGACTTAAAGGAAAAAAATTATAATATGTTGGTGAGAGTTGTAATGCTCTATTGCTCATAATGTTGGCCTTGAAAAGAGAAGCATAAAACAACCTTAAGTGTTGTTGAGATGAGAATGCTTAGATGGATGAGTGACTTGACACTTAGAGACAAAATGCAAAATGAGTGTATCCGTGATAGAGTTGGTCTAGCTCTAGTGGCGGACAAGATTAGAGAATCTTCTTATATGGTTTAGTCACATTGAATGTCGACCATCTGATGACTTAGTTTGGACAGTAGATGTTTTAGATTTGATTTATATTAAGAAAGACAGATTTAGACATAAAAAGACTTGGGCATATTGTATAAAAAATGATCTTAATCTATTGGAATTGAATGAAAATATGACACTCAATAGGACGCAATAGAGAAAAGGATTCATGTAAACGACCCCACTTAGTGGAATAAAGGTTTGTTTTTGTTGTCGTTGTTAGTAATTATAGCGGGGTATAAGTTGGATTTAATATATTTAGGGTTATATTATGCATGATTATTGTCTTTAACTCTTAGTGTTAGGGTTTGGGAGAGTTCGATTACCTATTGAATTATGGGTGCTTATCTTTTTATGTATTCCATATTGTATCGTTTTGTTTTGATACTAGTGGAATAAAGTTTATTATTTCTGCAATAATTTATGCGGAATGTTTTCTCATTCCTATCACTTTCTAATCGAGCTCGAGTGTTCAAGCTGAGCTTGAGCCGACTCTTTTTTACTTGAGTTGAGCTCCTGCTCGAGCTTAATAAATGAGCTTGAGTTTGAGCTAACCAATAGATAGGCAAGTTTGGCTCAACCAAAACTCGACTCTACTGGACTTGTTTACACCTCTAGTTATGAGATTTATCTTTTTCATGTAACGTCAAACAGCAAATTATGAATAACATCTGAAAAACTTAATTTATCAGCAATTCTCATTTATTTACACATCTCATGCCTAAACTTTCATATTTACACACAAATCAATCTCATCTTTAATATCACATAAATAATAGCGCTATCACCACTTTTTAAAAAGAAATACATCTTTTCATGCTTAAATTTAAGGTTTATGTGTAAGATATGTAATTCATAAGAATTGTGTGCTGCGTATGTAAATTTCCAATTTTTTATTTTAGGTTACAAGTTGCATGCCAAATTAACCAAAATTTAGGCTAGATAATCAAGTGATTAATATAAATTTATGTTGCATATATTTCTGGTGAATCACAACGGACTTGAACCATTTGAATGCAGTGAAAAAAGGGTAACAGGGAATGCTGCTACTCCATTCTTACTCGGTAGAGTGAATGAGTTAACAGGTGGAGCGTCATTAGCTGCCAGTATCCTTTTTTCTGGTTAAGGATTATGAAACAGAAGCACATTTTTAGAAAAGTTAAGGAAGATTTACATATATACCACTCAATTCCTATGTATTTACACATCTAACACCTAAGCTTCCATTTTTACATACATGCCACCTTACCTATTCAAGAAAAGGTGTACTCACGTTTTAAAAGTTAAAATGGTGGTACTTTTTGATGTGATATGAAAATTTAGGGTGGTATAAATGTAAAAGGCAAAGTTTAGGTGTTAGAAAAGTAAATACTTGTGAATTGAATGTTATGTATGTAAATGCCCCAAATTGTAATTATAAATTCTGCTTTTCATTTTTTTTGTTTTGTTTACATTTGCTTTCTGTTCTTCTTAAGAAAACTGAAGATATTGCTCTGGTGAAGAACAATGCTGATGTCGGTGCCAAAATTGCAGTTGCTCTTGCAAATTTGAGACAGAGTATGAACTTTATATTAATTTGCCGACTTTTACCTTGTATTGTGTTTGGTTTTTCTTTATTCAATTGCTTCTTGCATCTGAGTGAATTACAATAAGGAAGATTTACATGCATGCCACTCATAAAACCTAAACTTCAATTTTTACATATATATCACTTTACCCATGCATGAGAAAATGTATTTCAATTTGTATGACTTAAAATGGTGTGATATGAATGATTTTGGGTGGTATAAACGTAGAAAACAAGGTTTAGGTGTTAGATATGTTAATACATAGGAATTTGGTGGTATGTATGTAAATGCCTTTTTTTTTTTTTGGAAGATTTACGTTGATACCACTCAATTCTTATTAATTCAGATATCTTAAACCTAAACTTCAATCTTTACATACATGCCAACTTACCTATTGGGCTGTCAAAAAAGCTTGTTATTCGCGAACAAATAGTGCTTGAATCGTTCGTTAAATAAGCAAGCCGAACAGGAACATATTTGTTAAGATCGAATTATAAACGAACAGAAAAGGAACGACCATTTGCTCGATCATGAGCCAACACACTCTTCACGAGAAATTTTAACACCAACACACTCTTCACGAGAAATTTAGAACATAAGCCAATTTCCAAAGAGCTGAACACCAGCCAAGCCTTAGCTCGCTCAAACTCGGCTTTACAACCCTACTTACAAATGTATGAACTATGTCTATTTCCCTTTTTAAAAGTTAAAATAGTGGTATTTTTGATGTGATGCAAAAGATTTGGGTGTTATAGATGTAGAAAAGCATAGTTTAGGTGTTAGATATGTAAATACCTAGGAATTGGGTGGTACGTATGTTAATGCTCTTTTTTTTTCAACTTTTACAACCTTACAACTGAACTTTGCTTTGGCAAATAGCGGTGCATGTTTTTTATTATAATAATATAATTTAATTTAATTCCATTTTTCTATTTTTTTTTTCTTTCTGATAATTTACTTTATACCCATTACAGGTCCCTTAAGGTCTGCAATCTGAGCTTTTATATATCTGGAGAGGACCTATATCTTAAACTAAATAAATTTCTTCATGTTCTTATACATGCCACCTGCTTCTCATCAATTATATTTTGTTGAAGGACCATTTTGAAAAAGGTTAGACTGAGTTTTATATTCATTTTTGCCCCCTATAACTTTCATTATTATTTTATTTCCTTTCTCATTAGTATGTACTGGTGTTCTAAATGTTATTTTTTAAATCTTGCTTTTATTTATCTTATTTTTTATTTTCCATTTATTTTAAATATTTTTTAAATTTATGCTTTTATTAATCTTTTAATAATTATTATAGGGTGGGAAAAGGGGTATTTACATACATACCAGAATTTTTTTATTTTTTTATTTTTGATAGTTTTGTCACTTCTAACCTTAGGGAGATTTTTAGATGAGCCTTGCTCAAGCGTTTTTGTGCTCGGCATTATTTTATATCTGTACATGTATTCTTTAAATTTTAATATTTTATTATTTACCACTTAAATGTTAGCATATATTCAATAATGTTATTCCAAGTAAATTTAGTTTTTAAATTTCTAAATATTTAAAAAAGTAGGATTAATATATATACCGCAATTTTTATGCATTTGTATATCTAACTTTAAAATTTTATTTTATTTTTGTCATCTTATTTATGAATGAAAAAGGTCAAAAAAAATTTTTTTTTTTTTTTTTTTGTAAAGTTAATGTAATGATATTATTTGTGTTATAGTAAAGATTTGGGTGATATAAATGTAAACAAAAAAATAAAAAATTAACGTGTTGGATATTTAAATGCATAAGAATTGCGCAGCAAGCATCTAAAGCCGGAAAAATATTATATCAGGACTCTTAACTTAGAATTAAGTTCGGAGTCCATTGATATGTAGACACGTGGTTTCAAGGAAATGCTCGTGTTTTCCTGTGATTCGGCCCAATAACACAGGAGAATATTCTTTCTGTGTTATTCCACGTTATTCAGATGTTATTGTGGTGATATTGATGTGTTATTGTAACGCCGGGAATATTCTCAGAACACAATAATATCTGAATAATGCTGAACTAAAGTGATTTTTATTTTTATTTTTCTGTCACCTCCACGTGTTTGCATATGAGTGGATTTTGAACGTAGCTCCAGGTTAGAACTCCCGACGTAGTATTTTTCCCTAAAAGCATTGTATAAAAGTATGAGATACTTCCGTCAATATTTATTTATTTTCAGATAAATTTAGAAATGTTATTGCCAATTTTTAGGATGAACGGTGACGGAATTGTTCCTTGTAGGTCTCGTTATTGGGCAATGTGCATGTCACGGGTTTCTAGTTTATTCATAACTATTTTTTAGAAGTTTAATATTTATATTTATATCATAAAGTATTTATTTATTTATTTAATATTAATGATAATAATAATATTTGTATTGTAATATTTTAAATTTGAGTGTTATTTATGTAAATATAGTGTATTAATATGTAAATGCATAAAATTGTGTGGTATTCATGTAAATGGCCTCGCTGGGAAAATTACTATTTTGAAATTTTCTACTAATTTTTCATTTAGAGAATTATATTTCGCATAAATTCTAATTCCCAGTTTAATTTATGGGCCATTTACATGATACGATCCAACCAATAAAATTATAAATATAACAACTGATTTTACTCTATGTTAATAACATAGAATATTTTCATTTGACAAAAAATAGCATTGTTTTACGTTCAAAGTTGAAAAATGTATTTTCATGTGTGAAGAGCTATAAATGCAAAAATTAAATTGCATGAATTTAGATTTGTAAATATTTAATAATTTGGCGGTATTATAAATCTCCCCTAATTTATTTACAAATGAGGAATAGATCACGATTGTGTTCCTGCGTGGCATCCTTGTGATTTATTTTCTTGAATTAGATTTATTTCAATGTTTCAATTAAATTTTATAATATATATATATATATATATATAATTATTTATTTACATATCACTCAATACTGGTATTTTTATTAAGCTTGTATTTTAAACTGATGAATTTACATAGAATTTTATAAAAATAAAATTACATAGATTGGAATTTTTTCGTAAATTTTGATATTAATTGAGAAATTGAGAGATGGATGAAAAAGATAAAGGTAATTTGTAAATAACAAAGCAATTTTTTTCAAATATATTATTTACAATTATGATATTATAATCATATAAAACATTTTTAAGTGACGTCAAAGATTACACTATGAGTTATGTTGCGCAGCCAATAATTGTACTCCCCGGAGAGTGTTAATATCATATATATTTATTTTAGTATATAATTATTTTTTCAGTTTGTTATAAATTTTTTTAATTAAACAGACATCATCATCTAAAGTAAAATTATTCCCTGAATTTGAGGCCCACTTATGTAAATTTCAGTCCGAACAAAATATATGGGCCCATGCTTTAAAACTAAAGTTCGGCCCTATCTTCAGTGATTGATGGATCATGGATGTATGCATGCAATGTTATGTGAAGCATGCCATGGCTTCTGCTTTTCCCGCGTAAAAATGGAGCGCTTCCTCGGGAGTATAAAATACGGGCAAGAAAAATAGCGAGTGGCTGTGATCCAGATAAATTCATTCAACGATTTTTCAAAACCCTAGAAGCTCCTTATCGATCCTCCAACTGCAGCTCACGGTGGCTCCGGCGAAGTACCTTCTGTGGTTCGAACGGAGCCTGCTGGTGATACTAGGGTTTGGCGGGAGATTCAGTCGGTTACCCTTCGTCTCCAATTCTTTGCGCTTCAGAAAACTTTGAGAGGTGTTATGGTAGATCGGGTAGGGTTTATGGGGAAACTGGCTTGAGTGGACAAGTTCGTGTGGTTCGGGAATGGAGGACGTTAAGCCGTCGATTTCTTCGAATTTCGATGATGGTGATGCCATGGAGGCTCGTTTTGGAAATTTGTGCAAGGTTTGCGTTATATTTACTGAGATTTAAATCTTTTTCTTTTCTCTTTTTGTTGCTGTACTGTTGATTTGGCGTGGCAGAGTGTGCTTGCGCTTGATGAAAGCACAACGAGACAGGCAATGGTGTTGTTCAGAGAAACTAAACAGATTTTGATGGCCAACATATCCACAATTGGAAGCGGATCTGTAAGTTTTATTAGGGTTTTTTTTGTAATTTTAGAATTCTTGGCGGCAAATGTTTAATAAAAAAATTTCGTTTTTAAAAACTTCAGCCTGGTGAAGTCGAGAGGTATTGGTCAGCGTTTGTGCTGTACTGCATTATAAGATTGGGTCAAAGTAAGGGAAGGAGGGAAAGTGGACGGCATGGAGTTTCTTTGTGCCAAATTTTGAGGGCCTCTAAGCTGAAGTAAGTTATTCTCATGTGCTATTTTGGTTAAACAACAAACCAACCGTTTCTTTTTTGCATGATTTGCAATCTAATTTATTGCTTTTTAGCATTGTTGACTTTTTTAAGGAGATGCCACAGTTCTCTCTAAAGGCTAGTTATATTCTTAGCGGTTTATATGGTTCAGATTGGGAAAAGAGGCTTGAGGTATGCAAAGATTAGACCTTTCATTATGGATTAACAGTTCTTTTCTGTCATTGCTTGACTACAATTTCTTGTTTTTTATATGATTAGTTGAAGGAGTTGCAGGTGAATTTTGTTCATCTAAGTGCTTTAAGCAGGTAAATTGTTATATTTAATAATATGCAAATTTGCCACTCAAGACTTTTTAAAACATTAATTGCTGAAAATATTTGATTGGTCATTATTCAGTGGTGTAGTAGTGCAAGCTCGGCTTATTATTGAGGTGGTTTGTGAAAAAAAAAAATGGAAATTTAGATATGTTGCACACACTTTTTATGTGTTTCCATATCCTACATCTAAACTTTTATATTTAAAGTGGTAATAGTCGTAATTTTGATGAAAAGGTTTATTTCACTTTTAGAAAGTGGTTGTAGTGCTATTTTTGATGTGATATTAAAGATTTGAGTATTATGTGTGTAAATAGGGCTGTCAAAACGGCTCATTATTTGCGAACAGCTCATGTTTGGCTCGTTAATTTTGTTCGATAAGTTAACGAGTCGAACACGAACTAAGATGTGTTCATTCGTGTTCGGCTCATTTTGGCTCAAAATACTACTCATCAAGTTTATATATATATATATAATATAAAGTAGTATTTTATTTTTTTGTTTTTATAGACGTGGATCCTCCCCCTCCAATTTTTGTACATTTTCTTTAAAAAAGTAGTATTTTAAAAAAATCTAACTGACTACAAGGCTACAAAGATTTATAATCAATTAAAATATTGATTAAGAAAATATAATAAAAATTATTAAATTAGATTCAAATGATGTTTTAATCTAAATAATAATTTTTAAATCTTGCTCAAACTCTTATTGTTTTATAGCTACATGATTAGGATTGTTAAAAAGACTCTTTGTTCGTGAACAGCTCGTGTTCGGCTTGTTAAGCAAACGAGCTGAACACGAACTGTAAATAGGAAAGTTTATGTTCAAGATATGCAATACATAAGAATTGCATGCTATGTATGCCAATTTCCTAAAAAATTGTGTTGAATCTTGTTGAAATTTATTGATAATCAGCTCAAATTCAATTAGTTTATATGAGGCTGTTTGTTTAACTAGCCAAACATGAACAAGGTATTGTTCAATCATACAATTGTTTGATTATTTGTTTGCATGAATAAAATTCTGCATGCGTATATTTATACTTTTATGTGCTTATGTGTATACATGTGTATAAATCTTATACATTTGTGCTCTTCATGATTTCTGAACCCTATATTTACATGGATCCCATGTTTCTGTCTTATTGGATATCATATAATCACTTGTTTCTAAATCATTTTTTTCCTTTTATCTAATGGAAGCATGTTCTGTCGAGAAGTTCCCAAAATATGCATCCTACAATTACTTTGTTTGTCGAGTTTTATATTGATGCTTATTCACATACATGGATGCAATAGTTTGTTGCGCCATTTACATACATTCCACCCAATTCCTATTGATTTGCATATCTAACGCCTAAAGTTTGTTTTTTTACATCTATACCGCCCAAATCTTACATATCACAAAAAATCACCACCGTTTTAAATATAAAATGTGAGATACACCTTTTCAGGCATATATAAAGTGATACGTACATAAAAGATGTGGTATTGATGTTAGATATGCAAATACATAAGAATTGAGTGGCACGTATGTAAACGCCCCTAACATTTGTTCACATGAATGTTACTAACATTACATGTAACTCTTCCTAATTTTTTTGATTTCTTTATTCTCCAGGCACTACAGACGAGCATATCAAGAACTATTCCTGCGAGGCGACTCTAGCAGTCAGCCTTCTGGTATTTTGAATAATACTGGGTACATATCAGATTATCACCGTTTTGGATGGCTATTATTCTTGGCTCTACGGGTTCATACATTCAGCCGTTTTAGAGATCTCGTGACCTGCACTAATGGACTAGTTTCAATATTGGTATTTTTTCCCCCTCATGGTTTATTATTTATTCTGGTAATATTGTAAATCATTTAGGGATGCCTTTTACAAAGTTCACCATTTATTTTATGACAGGCCATACTCATTCTCCATGTACCCATAAAATTTAGGAACTTTCATGTTGCCGACTTTCGACTATTTGGTAATTGACTGTTGAAATTTTTATGCTTTTGTGTGTGTGTGCAGTTTTTGTATTGAGACATTTACATACATACCACCCAATTCTTTTGTATTTACATATCTAACACCTATGCTTTGATTTTTATATTTATACCGAACAAATATTCTAAAAGGTGAAATACATCTTTTCATGCATTGCAAATGTGGTATTTATGTAAAAAATTGAAGTTTAGATGATAAATATTAAAATACATAAGTATTGAATGGTATACATGTAAATCTCCCTTTTGTATTTCGTGTAATAAGTGACATCTCTTTGGTTTCACAGGGAAGAAAACTGAAAAGGGTGTTGACCTTCTTGCCTCTCTGTGTGACATTTATCATACATCAGAGGATGAGCTGAAGATAACCTTGGAGAAAACAAATAAGTTAATTGCGGACATTTTAAACAAAAAACCTCGTCCAGCATCAGAATGTAAAACACAAAACTTGGATTTCTTTAATACAGGCGAGTTTATATTCATTTGATTGGGGTTTTTTCAGGTTTTTTGAGGTCTAAGTTTCTCTTATCAAGAGCTTGTTTGGGATCAATTTTGTTTTTTATTTTTTCTTTTATTTTAAAAAACATATTTATTGATTAGCGCATTTTTTTAACATATTTTGTTTTTACTAAAAACAAATTAACATGTTTTTAAAAACACTCAAAAAGTTTTCTATCTTAATCAAATAGTTAAACATATTTTGTTTGAAATCAAAATATAAATAAAATAAAATATGAAAAAAATTAAAAACAAAAGTGATCCTGAATAACCCCTAAGAAAATGTTGTTTCTTATTTATTGGTTTATTCATTTTTGTTTAGATGGTTTGATATGCTTTGAGGGTCTTTTAGAGGATGATTCGTTGCAATCAATTCTTCTCATTTTGGAGAAGGATTATGATGAAGCAATTAACACTATTGGTGAATTGGACGAGCGGGTGTTTTGCAGCGATGATGACAGTGTACTTGGAACTGGAAGCTTATCTGGTGGAGCCATTAATATATCAAGTAGAAAGGTATATTTTTTGATTGTGTAAATATGGATGGAGAAAAGTGTCAAAATGATCCCCTGATTTTGTCAGAGTATAAAAATATCAATTCAGTCCCAAACTATTATAGTGAGTGTGAAAGTAATCCTTCTTGATGATTGTTCCAACCAATATTAAATTAGTTTGAGGATTAATTTGACACTTTTATAAACTATGGAACTAAAATGACCCTATGTAAATAATCAAGGGACTATTTTGACACTTTACTCAATATAGATGTTTAATTCTTTGTTTTTTTAACATTATTTCACGCTCATCTTTGTTAATGCAGAGTAAACTTGATATGATAACTTCGCCTGCAAAGACTATTAAAAGTCCCACCAGTTTTATGCAATCTCCTACATCAACTGCCAATGGCAATCTTTCTGGTAGCTCTAAGATTGTATTCGACACACCGGTTAGCACGGCCATGACGACTGCAAAGTGGCTCCGGAGCATCATCTCTCCGCTTCCTTCAAAACCCGATGGCGAACTTCGCCGGTTTCTCTCCTCGTGTGATAAGGATATGAACAACGATATCATTCGTCGGGCCAACCTAATTCTAGGCGCAATATTTCCCGTTAGCTCTTTTGGAGAGCGACGCATGCCAGGAAGTTTTCAGGGCGCGAGCCTGATGGATACCATATGGGCCGAGCAGAGAAAATTGGAGGCGTTGAAGCTTTACTATCGTGTTTTGGAGGCGATGTGTAGAGCAGAGTCACAAAAACTAAACGGCAACAATCTTACTTTGCTTTTAACAAATGAGCGGTTTCATCGTTGCATGCTGGCTTGTTCCGCCGAGCTCGTTTTAGCTACTCATAAGACTGTCACAATGATGTTTCCCGCCGTCCTCGAGAGGACGGGCATTACAGCTTTTGACTTGAGCAAGGTGATTGAAAGCTTCGTGAGACATGAAGAAACTCTTCCGAGGGAGTTGAAACGACATTTGAATTCGTTGGAAGAACGACTTCTCGAAAGCATGGCATGGGAAAAAGGGTCGTCGATGTACAATTCGTTAATCGTGGCGAGACCGTCACTTTCGCCGGACATAAGCAGGTTAGGACTATTAGCGGAGCCAATGTTATCCCTCGATGCAATTGCGGCAAATTATAACATTCCTGTTGGAGGTTTGCCGCCTCTCCCTCTTCACAAGCGCGAAAACTTTTCAGGTATTATCACAGGCCATCCAATCGTGATAGCTGAACTTTTCAATATTGAATCATATTCAGTTTCATATTTTTTTAGGAAGATTTTCATACATCATATCTAACGTATAAATTTTGTTTTTACATATATTTCACCTTTCCTATGCATGAAAAGGTATTTCACTTTTAGAAGTTAAAATAGTGGTATTTTTTATGTGATATGAAGGATTTGGACAGTAAGTTTAGTTGTCAGCTGTTGAATACATATGAATTGGCTGGTGTGTATGCAAATGCCCAATATTATTATTATTAATTATTAATAATTTTGCTATTAACTCTTAAATTTAACTGTTATTGATAACCTATGCTCTTGAAAGCAAAATTTAAGTCTCTCTTTGGTTATTTATGCTGCAACTAAACTTTATGCTTGAGTTTTCTGACTTTTCATATTTTGGGATAATTACATACACTAACACTTGAAACATTGCTATTTACAAAACCAGCTTCTAAACTGATGCATTTGCGTGTGCCATCATTAAAAAAATTAATAAAAATGAAAACTATGAGTTGAGATTTTATTATGAATTTTGATATTTGACTGAGAATTTGAAAAATAAATTAAGCAGGGTGCTAAATTTGTAAATAACAATGCTGCTATCTATGCAATTTTGCCTTCGTTTTTTACATATTTCAATGCTACTTTGTCTATGGGAAATTCTCTGCGAGTCCTTTTCTAATTTAATTTGAGATTAAGCCACGAAGTTTTGATTTAAAAGAGAAATGTTTGATATGCAGATCTAAATGGTGATGCTCCATCTCCTAAGAAGCAATGCACCGAATATAATAGGATTGTATTAGTGGAGCGCGCTTCCTTTACTTCTCCTGTCAAGGATCGAACACTCGCTGCCAACAGTCCCAAATCTAAACTACCACCGCTTCAATCTACTTTTGCGAGGTTAGAAAGTCTTTTAGAATCTTTGGTTTGCCGTCTTTTTTGCTTCCAATTACTTAGCGAATTTTCTATTTGATTCGTCTTTGAATCTATAGTACTCTTTACAGTCCAACTCGTCCTAGTCCTTCAGGAGGTGGGGAGACGTGTGCTGAGATAAGTATTAATGTGTTCTTTAGTAAGGTAAAATTTCTTCAAGAGAAATTAGTCAATATGGTCTCCTGATTTTCTGCGGGAGGTCATTGTAATCTCAGAGTATATGAAAGTGTTAATTTAGTTCTCAGACTTTTATTGGGGGTTAAAATTGTCCTTCCTGGAAATCATTCTAATCCATATTAAAAGAGTAAGGATTAAAATGACCCCACGGGAATAGCGAGGAGGCTATTTTGACATTTTACTCTTTCAGTGAATAATACTTTGTAATATTTCAGTGCTTGAGGTTGATGTAATTATGATGTTTATTTGTGCTTTGTAGATTATAAAATTGAGTGCAATCAGAATCAGAAGCTTGTGTGAAAGATTGCAGTTGTCGCAGGAAGCACAAGAGCGCGTTTATTATCTCATCCAACAAATACTTAGTCAAAAAACTAGTCTTTTCTTTAATCGGCACATCGACCAGATCATACTCTGCAGTTTCTATGGTGTTGCCAAGGTACTATACATGGGATCTGCGTTACTTGGTTATAACTGAAAAATCAAACCGAACCAAAAGTTTTTTGACCATTCGGTTCTAATATGGGTTTTAATTAGTGAAATATTTGATTTTTCGGTTTTTGGATTGGTTTGAAAATCACAATTTTTAATAAAACCAGAGGAACTGACTAACCTGTAATAAATTGAAACCCATTTCATAATTTGCATTTTTTGGTTCTGTTTATCTTCTCCATTCTAACTGCCTTGAAAGAAACAAATTTTTTTTCAAATTATATATTTTAAATTATTCGTATTACATATCAATTATATGATAAAAAAATGCATAATATAATATAAATTGCACAAAAAAGATTTTAAATATAATTCAGTTTAATCTAAACCAAATCGAAATATCTGAACCAAATTGTTGTTTGGTTTGGTTCAGTTTTTCATTCTGATTGGTCGGTTTGGTCCAAATTTTTAGGCATCTGAAATCAATTAGTTTCTCAAATTTGTCAAGCATACCTTTAACTATACATTCAAATTTTTTTCACTATTGTAACAGCTAACTCTAATTTAATGCTCTGATTTACAGATATCGCATTTAGACCTGACTTTTAAGGAGATTATTTACAACTACAGAAAGCAGCCGCAGTGTAAACCGCAGGTCTTTCGCAGTGTTTTTATTAGTTGGCCATCAGAAAACTTCAATGGGGTAATATATCAATCCATTGCTTTTTAGATTCGCTGCACACGGTAAAAGATGGGAAAATTTACGTTCATAGCGCACTACTTTTATGTATTTACATATCAAACTTCTAAAGTTTGATATTTGCATTTATAGCACTTTGGGGTCATAAACCTAAGCATAAAAAGTTGATTTCACCTTTAAAATAGTGATATTTATGATATAATATTTTAGTTTTTAGTGTTTTGCATGTAAATATGAAAGTATAGGTGTTAAATATGTAAATATATAAGAATTAATGCACCTAAAAGATATAGAAAAAGGCCTAATTGAACCTTGTTTGTGCAGAAAAAAGGTCAAGAGCATGTTGATATAATTACGTTTTATAATGAGATATTTATTCCCTCTGTAAAGCCTTTGTTGGTGGAGTTGGGATCTGCTGCAGTTCGTCCAAATTCTGAGAGGCCTTCTGAAGTTATTAATAATATCGATGGTATGCGGCCTCTTTCTTTTTTTTTTTTTTTTTTTTTTTGTTTTTTTCTACCATTTGTTTTGCATTTTACATCAAGCTTTGTTTGGTTAATTATATAATTATTATTATTATTATTTTAAATTTGTCGGTTGAAGGCCCAATTCCAGGATCGCCTCAGCTGTCTCGTTTCCCAAATCTTCCTGACATGTCTCCAAAGAAAGTTTCAGCTTCACATAATGTGTATGTTTCTCCGTTGCGAACTTCGAAGGTGTGTTTTCTAAAAAAAATAATTTGAGTTTACGATTTTCATTTATTTGAGATTTTTTTCTCTAATTATGCAAAAAACTAGTTTAGCCTATATTTTTCTATACTTTTAAGGATATTGTCTACGTACTGTTATTCCACTGCTGTTTTTTTTTTCTTTTTGAAAATTTTTATGATGAGGAACTTTTTAGATCGGATTTATCAAAAAGCATTGTTTTAAGAAAATTAATATTCAACTTTTTATTTAGGGAAAAATTTATAATACCCATAATAGTTTTTAATAATTGATCTTTTCTTAAAAAAATATTTTCACAATTGGTTTTATAGATAATTACAATCACCCTTAAGGAACTTTTAAATTTAACTAATTGGCAAAGAAGAATCATAAATTTGGCGGCATTTAAATAATAGAAAAATTTACATACATAACACAATTCTAATATGTTTACATATGTAATGCAAATATGAATGTTTAGGTATTATATCTTAGTACATAAGAATTGTATGGTGTTATGTATGTAAATGCCTATGATAATATTATCATGCTTTAAGGTAATGTATGCTAGGATTAGGGGTGAGCCAAGCTGGATCGTGAGCCAGCTTAAGCTAGGCTCGTTAATTAACGAGCTCATGAGCTGTGTTTATCGAGCCACGAGCTCGGGCTCGTCTTACCCAGCACTTTGGCTTGTTAGCTAGCTCAATTAGCGTGCCGCTAGTCATTTCTATGCATTTTCCAATTAGTTGTCACTGCTACATCATCATTCTTCAGCCACCAATACCTTTTCGGATGATCTACCATAAAAATTGCTTTTTTAGTTCGAGCACACAGGCCTGTTGCGACATAAGAATTTTGTGGTATATATATGTAAATGTGCCCCCAACCCCAAATCCTGAAATTTTTAATTTTTCCATAATATTTTTGTTATAATATTTAAAAGAAGCATCAAAATAATCTTGAGAATTCATGCTCTTCTCAGATGGATTCTTTACTTTCACCAAGTTCAAAGAGCTATTACGCATGTGTTGGCGAGAGTACCCATGCCTATCAGAGCCCTTCCAAGGATCTGTCCGCCATTAATAACCGCTTGAACAGGTTTTTTGAACAATATTTATTTTATTTCTTGAATGATTAAAAATTTATATGTATTTACATATCTATAACCTAAACTTTCCCTTTTTTTTACCTTTATACCATCCAAGATTTTCATATCACATAAAAAATATCACAATTTTAACTGCTAAATAGTGAAATACATCTTTTTATGCGAAAGGTAAGTGGCATAAACGTGAAAAATAAAGCTTAGGTGTTAAGACATGTAAATACATAGTAATTGAGTGGTATATTTAAATCTTTCTTTTTATTTATTTTTCTAAGATTTTAATTCATTATTTCAGCAGCAGAAAAATAAGTGGTAGGCTCAACTTTGATATGGTCAGTGATTCAGTTGTGGCTGGAAGCCTTGGCCCTCATAACAGCAGTTCAGATTCTTCTGCTGCTGCTACTGTTTTGAAGAATCCTGTAAAGTGTGAGCTACCTGACTTGTAGTTCTCATGTTAAATTCCCCATTACTCTAATATTATATAAATTATTATATATATCTATAATAGTGTATGTAATTTGAAGTTTCAGGACTGTGTGCGATTAGGATGCTTATGTAAAACAAATAATATGATTCCCCTTTGAGCGCCATGTTTTCTTGGGCGTTAGTTTAGGGATTTGTAAAAAGCTGTTCCTACAGCCTTGTTATAAATATGATTATGGAATTATTAATATATATATATAACTTTTTAATTGTTGGATCTATTTTGGTCTTGCTTTTGATTCTGTTTATTTTTAAAATCAGGAATTTATGGACTAGAACCAAATTATTTGCTTGCAATATTTACAAATATCACAAATATTAGTTTTTCAAATGTGAAATGCTCCATATGAATATATGTAAATTACCCAAAATTGTTATAATATGCAATGCAGCCTGGTTTAAATTGTCTATGTTTTTGTGCTATTATGGTAATGTTTTTTTTTTGTTAAACTACCTGTTTTAAAGAGAAACAGTCTCTACTTTGGCTATGAACTATAGTATAAATTTTCATTCCCAAACTGGATAAATTTTTACCATGCCCGTTCTATAATTAAAATTTAGAAAAAAAATCAATGTACAGATCACAACTATTATGTATTTAAATGACTAACACATCAAAGCTTGATATTTACATGTTTAATATTTTGATATCATAAATTTATAGATGAAAAAAATTGTAGAAATATTTTTAATGTGATGTTATAGATTTGAGTGTTAGATATATAAATATGAAAATTTAGAATACATTAGAATTGAGTTGTGTGTAAATGCCTCTAAAATTTTTAAACAAAGATTAATAGAATTTTTTTTTTCCTTCACTCATTTCTATTGCACATTAGTTTTAAAATTTACCTTCTAAGCTTCTATAATGATTAATAAGCGCAAACTACTCTCTCAAGCAAGTCACCTTTATTTTAATACCATATATAACTCTTAAATTTCAACCTCCACTACATTTTTTCACTTTCCTTGAAAGAAAAAAATTAAGGGCCTTTTTTAGAGCGCTTTTTGCATTTTATTTTTATTTTGGTTTTTAGCCTTTTTTTGTATTTTTTTTGTTTTAACTTTGTTTCTTTACACGACCTGTACATTAATTTGGTCTCATAACTATATTTTGCGATTTTAAGCTTTTGACAATTAATTTCCTTATTCTTTTTTTAATATTAATATGAACCAAGTATTTTATATCACATAAAATTTATCACTTAATTTTTTTAAAAAAATGGAAAACAATTTTTACGCATATATATAAGATGACAAATATGCAAAAATTAAATTTCAGGTATTAAATATGTAATTAAATTGAAATTGATGGGTAGTATGTATATAATGTTCTTTTGTTGTGTGGTATTTTATTTTTTTGTATGTATGTATCGAGTATAGCTTAGTTCTTGCCTCATACCGCCTTCGCGAGAATTCACGATCAACGCCTCGCTTTCGCTCTGCTTGTGAGAACTGGTTACTCCATAAAAAATGTATCATTAGTATATCATCCTAATGGCTTCAATGTCTTCTATAAACACTCACATCTAAGAATACCAAAAAAATATAAATACATAAAATACTTCAATGTTCTTCTCTAACAAGGTAGTTGTCATTTTCATTTTACAATTAGCACTACAGATCAAACCTTCCTTTAATTCCAAAGCAAGAGAGAGAGAGAGAGAGAGAAGGCTGAAGGCTCATCAACAAAATTTAATTCCAAAGCAAGAGAGAGAGAGAGAGAGAGAAGGCTCATCAACAAAAGGCATTTATTGCACTATCAACACATTTATTTCCAGAAGATTTCACTAGACAGAAGAACGAAGTGGGCTCAGACATCTCAGGCACAGTCAATAGCCTCACCGGCTTCCCACTTATAAGTACTGAGATAGAATTCAGAGCTTCTCTCATCCAATCATACCGGCAAAGCTTCCATGCCTCCCACACATTTAGCCATTTCCTATCATGGGAAGATTGCTCCGGCCAGAACTGGAGCTCCTCAGTAACTTGGAGCGCGAATATGTAGCCTCTGCATGCACCCTCTTGCCCTTTGAGGTTCTGCTTACTCTTGCTTTTGAATTCCCACACTCCCAATAAAGTATCCTGAAGCAAAGAATTAGAAAATAATTAATATTTTACACTATGGTCACTTGTTCTAACTCAGATCCTACTTCAAACAAATTAAATTTGCAATATATATATATATGGATATATTTGAGGAGGTCTGATTGACAATATGATCTGTAATTAAAATTAGCTATACATGAAAATGTAGTTCACATTTTTAAAAGTTAAGACGGATGAAATCTTTGAGCGATATAAATGTAAAAAGTAAAATTAAGGTGTTAGATATGTGTATACATAAAAATGAGTGGCATGTATCTAAACGCCCCGTGTAAAATTAGTAGCGGCATTGTTGTGAAAAAAATGGAGTTCTCAAAAGTTCTCAGTATTACAATTTTTTTTCTTTCTTTCAAAAATGTCCAGCAACAGCTTTCACACTATAACAAATCTAATCATAAAAAGCCCACTGACTCAACAAAAAATTATAAAAAATAGGGGCATTTACATACGTATCACACGTTCTTATGTATCTACATATCTTGCACCTAAACTTTCATATATCACATAAAAAAAGCACTATTATGACTTTTAAAAAGTGAAATACACATTTTCATGCCTATGTTTAAAACACCAGTACTATGTATGTAAATATGAAAGTTTAGCTGCAAGATATGTAAATACATAATAAAGTGTGCAAAGTATGTAAATTGAACAAAACATATTCCAAATGCATCCTCAAAATCATGAGTGAAAAGCAAGTGAACCATGTATGCATGCATGTAATCGAGAAAAGAAATCAATATTAATTTGATAAATAGGGTTTAGCGTACATGGATGATTCCTCGAACCCCTGCTTCCTCGAAAGCTTCGCGACATGCCGCTTGATCGACAGTCTCATCATTATCCCATCCACCCTACATAGTTATCAATTCATCAATGATAAATTGACAATAATAATCCTACAAACGTTATAAACATATGAAAGAGGATGCCATACTTTAGGGAAGATAAGATCATGACGATTTGGTGTAGTAATCATAAGAACCTCCAACTTACTCAACAAATCACCTGTCGAGTTTTCGACGTTTTGTTTCAATCTGTATGGTATGCACCTAATCCAATCCAAAGAGAGTAAGGGTAAGGAAATTGCTGAAAGTTTTTATTTTTTTACAAGGAAATAATCCTAATAAGGCTAAAAATGTCAGAAATCTTATAACAAAAAGAAAGAAACGTTTTTGAACTAACATCATTCCTTAAGGAGCACAATTTGCATTCTATAGTAACTATTTTAGTTAAAAATAATAAATACGTGTTAAATAAACTTTAACTTCATTAAATTGATTGTTAAATGCATCAATTAATTGGATTCACACTCAAAATAAATGAAATGATAAATTTAAAAACACATTTTCCATTTGCAAGCAACCAAGTCGGTACTCGAGTGATAAAATATGCAATAAAAGATGGAAATTAAAAATACACTCATATGAATGAAATTAGCATTCAAGAATTAATAAGAAAAAAATTGTAAATCTTACGACTTATCATCGATAGAAGTTGTGCAAATTGATTTGTGCAGAATAAATTTAAAAAAATGAGGATTCATAGAGCCAATCTAAATATTCGAGATAAAGCTAATAACAATCAATGAATCTCACACGAGTTAAGCACATGATCATGAAATCGAGTTAGACATATAGTCAAGAAACTACTTCATACCACACAATCACAAGATCTTGCCCAAACCAAAAGTTTCACATACATACCACCCAATTCCTATGTATTTACACATCGAACAACAAAACTTTAATTTTTTACATTTATACACTCAAATCTTTCATATCATGTCAAAAATACTACCATTTTAACTTTTAAGAATTGAAATACATCTTTTTATGCATAGGTAGGGTTGGCATATATGTAAAAATTGATGTTTAGGTGTTAGATATGTAAATAGATACGAATTGAGTGGTATGTGTGTAAACGAATTGAGTGGTAAATTGAGTGGTATGTGTGTAAATCTTCCAAGATATTATGGCCCCATGGTTGGAGCACTAACTGCTAGCTTCTAAAAATTAAGGTTAAAGGTCACCATGAACTCAGTTAATCGTTTTTAGCAGAATTTTATAGCTGTTTGTAGAGTTTAAACTACATATTGATTGCTAAGAATATCTAACCAAACTTAAATAAGCTCATCATTTCCATAAAAAAAAGGGGGAAATTTACATATACAAACAACACAATTCTTATGTATTTACACATCTAACACCTGAAATTTGTTACTCACACTTATAACACCTTGGTGTCATAAACTACTCATTCAAAAAGTTAATAATGGTTGTATTATTGATGTGATGTTAAGGTTTTGAGTGTTATAAATGTAAAAATCAAACTTTATGTGGTATGTGTGTAAATGCCCTTCTAGCTTCAGGAAACCAAATAAACCCTAAATTTCAAAACAAATCCATTCAAAGAAAAACTCATACCCTGCAACTAGCCGAAAGTGATTCTCATAACGCTGCAATTCACGCCCAGTCCGAGCTTCCAGATTCGTCGACATAATTCAGCAGTAAAACTTAACCTAATCCAATAAACAAAACCAAATAAACTGATTATTTCAACCACAAAAACTGTAAAAATCAAGTAAAAATCGCTCCATTTTACCAATAAACAAGACCAAATAAAGTGATTATTTCAACCACAAAAACTGTAAAAATCAAGTAAAAATAGCTCCATTTTACCTCGAGAAATCAAATGGAAAACCCTAATTCAAATTACTGCATTCTATCTTCAAATAAAAAACCCTAATTCAAACCAGAGCTCAAATGGAAGAAGAGGAAGAATTTGATTTCCCGCTCCTCAACAAGCTCACTTCCCTCTTCTATATAAACAAAAAGATCCACATATTAAATAATAATAAAAAATAAATAATGAAAAATTAGGGCTAGGTGTTGAAAGAGACCGAGAGATTGAAGCGGAGCAATTTCATGGAAGCAGAGTGGAGGAGATGATACGAGCATACGGCTGAAGAAAGCAGCAACGAAAGAAAGCACGCAGAATTGGACCCTGTTAAATAAATATTATCGAATTTGTTGTGTGCTATGAGGATAAGAACATTCTCTTAAATTATTAATTTCTATATTACATAAAATAAAAATAGATTAAGACATTGCCACATGATTCTTTTGTATTTACATTATATTTGCATTTTTAACACTAGTTCTATAAATTTATGTATAAAAACATATATTTCATTTTGATAATAATGACATTCTTGATCGATGTTAAAAATTTATGTTTTGGAAATATATATATAGGAGCAGTCAGGCACTTACTCTAAAATTCTTATGTATCTGTATTTCCCACTTCTAAATTTTTATATTTAAATGTATAATAAAAATTTCAGCTAAAATATAATAATAATTATTATTTATTTATTAAAATTGAATACACATTTTCACGTATAGATTTATGGCTCCTAGGTGTTATAAATGTAAATATAAAATTTAAATATTAGATATGTAAACACATTAGATTTGCATGGTGTTTCTGTGAATTTCTCATTTTTGTTATGAAAATTTTCCTAAATTATAAAGAAGAGAGAGAGGAGGGAAAGAGGGAGGGAGAAAAGTGTATAGTCTCTCACTATTTACATGGGACCCTTTTAATTCAGAGTTTATAAAAGTGATATAATAGTTCTCAAATATTTTATAGTTGAGTTCTAATATTTTTTCACGAGGATTATTGATTCTTTTGAAATCAATTTTGAAGGGATATTTAAGTTTGATACACCTCCAATAAATCTCCATCTCGAGATAACTTTTTGAGCAATAAATATTCAAATCTCGATAAAAAGTCATCCAAAACTCTGGTTTCAGCAAACATACAATCAAACTGCTCGACTCGACAAGAAGAACCCAATGTCATAAAAAATGGTTCGATCTCAACCAAATTAAGCCATTAAACCGATTTTAGAAGTTTTATGAGTACATTGAAAAGATCAAACGAATATCAATTTTGACGAGTCTATAGTCAAATCAAGCGTCTTGACAAGACGAATCCAATGAGTCCAATATCACTCAATTCTGACATCATTAAGACACTCAAATGTTCATCAAATGTCGTCCAATTAAGGGAAGCTCTCTATGTCGTCCGATGAAAGTGATTCATATTTTTACATTAATTTCACCTAAAACTCTATAAATATAGTCTCACCCTCTCATTAAGGAGGAGAGCAGAACTTAAAGCTTGAGAAAGAACTTGAAACTTTGAGAATAAATTGAAGTATAGGACTACTCATGTGGCCTTCGACCACTGTCAACCACCGTTGACTACCGCCACTGACCTCCGTGAACCGTCGCCCCACCATCACCAATCTCTGTCGGTAACCATCGTCCATTGTCGACCACCGCAGACCGCCGCCGACTGCAACTAGCAACCAACAATAACCGACCACCGTGGATCGCCGCTGACCGTCTCCGAACATTGTCGACAACCACTGACAGTTGACAACCGACCTCCGTCGACCTCTAACGACCTCCATCGAAGGCTGTCCATCACAACCAACCACCGTCGATCACCACCGACCGAACGCCGCTAATCGGTATCGGTCGCTGCCCGTCAATATTGTAACTTGGGAAAACCAATAACCATTTCTCGTTTGTGAGATAAATTGCTGCAACTGTAATTATATTTTTATAGTGGAACTTTTCAGCTGCGTCAGATCTCGTGGTTTTTCCCTTTCCTGGTTTTCCAAGTAAGAGCTTCTGGTATTTTTATTAGTTGTTTTCTCTTTTTTGAGTGTTAGATCTTTGTATCACGATTAAATAATAATCTGCTACTCTACCACCATGAATCACGTCAAAGTTGAAATGAATGTCTTAATTTTAATTTAGCATATTGCTGGCTTTTTACTCGTATACATAATTGTTATAATTTTTTTCTTACAAAAAAATGAGGTGTTTTTGATATTATAAATGGAAGCATTTTTGATGCAGTAAGTCATAAAACGAGCTATTAAGAAAAATAATAATTAAAAAAAAAAACTTCTCTTTTGAACGTGCCTTTAAATTTATTTTTAAAATGGCTCAATTTTGAATAAATTTAAGCTATTTTGAAATTGAGTTAATTAGAATGATCAAACTAACTTGGCTCGAAATTATTTAAAAATTTGAAATAATTTTAAATAGCCAAACCAAAGTGATCGAAAAAAAAACTGTTTTTTGATGCATTATGTTATAGAGGAGCTCATTTTTAAAAATATTTTTGTCTTAAACACGTGTTTTTATTTTTATATTGACTCGGTTTTGAGTGAATTTTGAGAACTTTAAAATTGAGTGAAATAGAATTGTCAAATTGGCATAGGTAAAAAATAAAAAAAAATTTTTGTGCGGAATCCTGATGTAGCTCTACGTGCGGCGCAGGGTATTCTTGTGTTATTTTTAGTTTATTTCTGCGTTATTTTCAGTAATCCCGAAATAACCCAGAAATAACCCGCGGTTTTTATTTTTAGGTTATTTTGGGATTATTGAAAATAACCCAGAAATAACCTGAGAATAACTCAGGAATAACCTGCACCGCACGTAGAGATACGTTAGGCGTCTTAGGTGTCTGGACAGAAAATGCGCGCGATAAAAATTAAGTTAAATTTGAATTAACTCTAAATTGAAAGATATAAGCTGTACTTTTTGCTATTATGATTATAATTTTAAATTTTCTCTTACAAAAAAAATTAGAATATGTTTTTTAGTTATATAATAAAAAAATACATCAATGCAATATGTCATAAAAAGAAATATTTTTAAAAAATATTTAAGTTCGAGCTGAATTTTGTTTAAAATTGTCTAATTGTTGTTTCTTCCTCAGTATTACCATTGTAATTATAGCTTCTTATATTATTAAAAAAACATGTTTACTTATATTATAAATAAAAGTGTTTTTAAAGAGCAATTTTTTTAAATATTTCTCACTTCAATACTATAAAATCAAAATACCGTTGACCTAATTTCTTGTGGATTGAATAGCTCAGAGCGGAACACATACGTGTCTCCTGATTTAGCCTTATGAGAATAAACAAATATTCTAAAAAAAATGGTCATTGATCGAGCAACGGACTCAGTCAATTGAACCAGAGGTCGGGGATTAGTCGAGCGACCGAACAAGGGTCAATCAACCCAGAAGTCTACCAAACCAGATTTCGCAGATTGATCAAATGACCAAACAAGGACCAACTGACCCATAGGCCAGCAGAATCAAAGATTGCTTAAGTAGAGGGTTCGACTGGCATGAAGACGACCCGCTAGAAATTCATTAATTGCATGACATGAAACAAATTGATTGAAGGTCGACCGATTAAAGAGGGTCAAGATTGTAACTGTCATTTCATATTAACCCCTAGTCTCCTTCAAATATAGAAGCATTAAATGTGATAATGTTTGTTGAAACCATCTGCAAAGATAATTGATCTCTCTCATGCTCCTATCATAATTGGTTGAGACTCAGAAACAAATCTGATTTTATCAAAAACATTTTTTTTTATTATATTGACACCTTTGAATGAATTTTGAGCTACTTTAAAATTAGAGGGATTATAATGCTAAAATTGACCCAGTTCAAAGTTAATTTAAATTGGTAAATCAATGTTGACCTTAATTTGTTTTAAATAGCCTTACTGACGGCTTTTTCCTATTATCATTATTATAATGAATGATTTCTTATAAAATTATTGAATATGTTTTAAATTACATATTAAAATACTTTTAATGCAATATCTTCTTAAAAAGACATATTTTTAGGTATTTCTTCTCCAAACTCCTGTTTTTATTTTTATAATTATTGACTTACTTTGAGATTAATTTTGAGCTCCCTCAAAATAGTACTATTAAATTAATTTAAATTGAAAATTTTAAATTCAGCTAATTTTTTTTTTTTAAATTGCTTATTGTTAGGTTTTTGCTCTGTACAATAGTTACATAAATACCTGTTCTTAATTATTTACCTATCAAACACCTAAATTTTATTTTTTCACATATATAGCAGTCAAATTTATCATAGCACATCAAAAATATCATTTTTCTTAATTTTTAAAAGTGAAATGTGTTGGGTAATGTGGAGACCCAATCCATTGTAATTTAATTAACTGTTAATAATTAGCTCATAATTAAGAATCTCACCTACCTTCCCACATACCGCTCACTTACCACATCACACCTACCGCTAATCTACTTCTCTCCGACCGCCTATTTTATATAAATAGTCTCTTATGACTTGTCATAAACAAGCCAAGTCAGGTCAGACCAAGTCCTCTAAGAGAGAAAGAGATGAAGAGAGAGAGAGAGAGAGAGAGAGAGAGAGAGAGAAGAGGAAGTGAGAGAAGAAAATAGAGATTTTCTTGTAAACGTCGATGCGCTCGACAGTGTAATTCCTCAAAGAAATAAAATTCTATGCAGCTCCGTGAACATAGGCAAATTTGTCGAATCACGTAAATCTGTGTATCGCTCTGATATTTTTTTTCTGTGTGTATTTTTTTCTCGTTTCATTTTTCACTTTATTGTCGTTGTCTTTCACAAAAAAAATGCATGGATGAAGTGGCATACATATAAGTTTAGGGTTTAGATTTGCAAATACGGAAGAAGTGAGTGGTTTGTATGTAAATCTTCCATTTTTTTGGTGCATTTACATACATACTAGCCAATTCCTATGTATTTGCATATCTCACATTTAAAATTTTATTTTTTATATTTATATCAATACTTCTTTTAAATCACAGAATACGTGACCCTTTGAATTTTTGAAAAGTGGAATACACCTTTCAAATAGTACTTATGTAAATGCATAGAAAGTGAATGGCATGCATGTAAAATTTTCCTTTTTTTTTAATTGAAAATTTGCATTTTATTTTTCAGATACATTGAGGAACTAGAATGGACACGTGTAAATTTTTTATATTTTTTCTAAGATTTTTTTATTTAATTTAAAGAGCCATATTATAATGACCTGGTATTTATGAAAGAGAAAGGTTGTTGATTGGAATTGAGATTCCTTTCATGTAAGTTTAAAGAGCATTTATTATTTTAAAATTTACTTATTTTTTTTCTTATTTAAGTTCCCAACGCTCCAACATTTTTTTTTATTTACTATTATTTAATTAATAATAAAAATAATAATAATTAACAATTTTCAACATGTTCATAACTATAAAAATATTATAAAATGAGGAGCAATTGGGTTATTTGATATTTATAAAATCAACAAAAATAGCTTATTTCTTTTACAAGACATGGCCCTACCTAGACCAAACAGCCTGTTCCAGTATGGCTGCCTGGTACATGTGTAAATGAAATTTTGTTTGCAAAAGAAAAGGTCATGAAATAGTTGAATATTTGTAATTCACTTTTAATAATAAAATTAATTATTTCAGATCGGACTGCCGGCTGCATATGTTGGTGGGAATGTGGTGTAATTGGCCATATGAATCAAATTTATGGAGGGACTATAGAATGATTTCACTTTAATTTTTATATTTTTATATATTTTTTATTTTGCCTTTGGTTTGACGTGAGAGGAAATATATATAATTAGTAGCACATAAAATTTATTATTGTTATTATTTTAATTACAAATGATGATAGTAGTTTTGGTGGTGATATTGTTGGTAGTCCGCATCTGTGACAGTTGTTAAAGACGGTGATGATTGCCTAAAAAATATTCCAACCATCTAAAAATTAGTTTTCAAAAAAATAAATTTAATTTTTTATGAAAATTTTAAAAATAAAAATACTATATATATATATATATA
>NW_018165040.1:2604578-2629519 GCF_001263595.1 Phalaenopsis equestris
ATATATATATATATATATATAATAATAATAATAATAATAATAATAATAATAATAATAATAACAAAAATTAAAGGTAGAACATGATCCCAAATATATTTTTAATTAAAACTCTAGTATTGCAATTTCATAGAGTGAACCTCTAGCATTAAAAGGCGTTAGAGGGGCCATCATGAGTTAGATTATTGTTTGATAGAGAGCTACATCAAATTGATGTATCATTCTCTTTTAGCAACAGGTGTGATTAATTGCATTTATATTATTTGAATTGGGGACTCCACCGAGGATATTTACACGCTTCAATATGGAACGATTATTTATGAATGATGTTGATCATATAAAATGAAATTACGATAATAGGACGGATAATTCTTTGATTTTTGCGAGTTTTTATTAGCCCTAACATATGATATATGAATGATTAGAATGAATGAATCCAATATCATTTAAAAGAGAAATATTTTTCTTAAAATATATAAGTTAATAGAAAAAAGTATGAGTGGACAATAAGAACAATATTTCATAAGATTCTCAATCATGATGAGATAAACTTAATTGTTATAAGTTTCATTAAAATAAAAGATTGCATGCCTTGCATGCGAAATAAAAAAAAAAAAAAAAAGCAATTTTACATGGGATGAATAGAGACTTATACATATGGAAGATGCCCTTCTTTTTGGATGTAATGAAGCAGCCAACTAATATAATCTTTATAAGCCACCTAATGACTAACTTATTTAATTATGTTTTTTGTTTTTTTTTTCAATCAAAATTTAATAAATATTATCTATGCATGTAAAAAATGTTAGCTATGTAAATACAAATGGATAGTGTGATTTGTAAGTAAATTTTCCTTTTTTATTGCGAAGCTTTTATCGATCTAAAATCTATTTCAAGTAAAAAGCTCAAAACTTCATGTAAATATAACATTTTTTTATGAAAATTTTACATAAAAAAATAGTAACTTGATTTTTTCAATCAAAATTAAAAGCACGGTTTTTTTTTTCTTAAGAAATCAATAATTTTTCACCATATAAATTATAGGACCAATTTAAAATGTTTTTTTTTTCTAAAATTTTATTTTATACTTTTACATCTTCTTAAAATTTTTAAACATTCATATTATGAACGTATAAGAAATTTATATTTCTTAATAAGAGAAAAAATTTAATACTTTTAATAATTTTGGCCAAATTTATTATTACAAATAGAAACTTCCAAGCTCTTACTATGGAACTTCCTTATGGAAGATGGAATAAAGATGAATAAAAGTTTAGTTTGTTTATTGAATGTTCTTCTTAATTAGCTCTTAAATATAAGATTAATAACAAATGGCAGAAATTAAGCCGACACTAATCAGGTAATTAAAGGCATTAATCAGGTTTAATATTTGTCAATACTTTAGATTGTAATTGCATGCTTTATATGATTTTTTTTCTTTGATTTTTAGTTGAGCCAATTATTAAGACAAACACTTATTTGGCAATCTTGTCGTGTTGTAATTCTTCGTGATGGGATGTTTTGTCCTGTATGTAGCACTTCATTCAATTTTTTTAAACTGAAAGAATTACATGCATATCATCTAATTCTTAGCTATTTACATCGCTAACACCCAAACTTTAATTTCTTACATTTATACCGCCCAATTTATGCATGAAAATATGTATTTTATCTTTTAAAAATTAAAATAGTAATATTTTTAATATGATATAAATATAAAAAGCAAAGTTTGTGCTCGATATATACATTTATGAGAACTGGGTGGCATGTATGCAAATGCCTCTAAGGAAAAATGAATTTGGCTAAGAATTACATGATTTTAAATTTTGCTTTCTATAATTTTGTTTAATGTTTGATAATTTATAACACTTGTGCTACTTTTTTAACATAATATATATTTTTTATAGCATAGAAGCATAAATTAAATCAAAAAAAGGTTCAAAAACTTGAAGTTATTATTTGTTCCATTTTGAATGTATACATATATGAAGTGAAAATTGTCTATAATAGCCTTCAAATTTGACCCAACTTGCATATACAAAATGTCTAAAATATGAAAAGATTAGATGGTTGAGTTTCTACATGGAAGAAATTTGTTTTTTGGACCATTAGAGCCTTACTTTAATAGTGTGCATGTGCATTCATCTTAAAGGGATCTAATGTCAAGAAAAGAAGAGTGTGCGACAGATCTACTTTAAAGAAATTTGAAACCCACTTGACTGAATGAGCTAATTAAGCCCAACGAGTCAAGCCACTTTGTCCATAACTGATCGAAACGAAAGGTGAACAAGACGACTGAATGACCTAATTGCAAGCAATTTGACCAAAAACGAGATAATAGAGCGTCCGAGTCATCTGTTGCACGAAAGCCACTTTGATGTGATAATCTATACTGCAGTGGAGCCGTCCCAACAGAAAAGCTAATTTTACAAAATATCTCCAACCATCCAACCAAGACCCGAAAGACTCCTTACTAGAGATCAAACATAGTCAACTGGAAAGGATCAACCGTCTGAATCCTACTGACTAAGCTCAGCCAACTGAGCTAACCCCATCGATACTAATCAACCAGGCTTAGCTAGGCGAGCGAGAAGGCTATCAGATGATAAGCCCACGGTCGAAAAATACCAACATATGGCGACTAAGGAAAAAAATAAAAAAAATGTTTCTTTGAAACGTGCAGTACTCTTTTTAATTACAAGTATATGTCAACCAATACAAGAAAATTAAAATTAGGTATAATCAATTATTTTTTTTTTATTTTTTTTTTTGCATTTGGTTTACGAACACAAAATTAAATAAACAAAAGGGCATATCATAAAAAAAAAGAATGATTTTTCAACAAAACTTTGACATTTACATACATATCACTCAAATATTTAACATTACACATATAAAAAATAATTATCACTGTCTAACAATAAAATGTATCTTTTTATGCATACAATTTATAACAACAAAGTGCTATAAATATAAATATCAAATTTTAGGTGTTAGATATGCCATGCGTAATAATTGTAAATACATAAAAATTGTCTACTACATATGAAAATTTCCCAAAAATACATTGCATGGATTAATTTTATATGCATCAAAATATACTACAAATTACTAAAAATAATTATGATGGAACCTTCAATAACAGTAGAAATCAAATATATTTTTAATTACAATTGGATTACATTTAGAAAACTTAGATTAGGCATGCATTTTTTTTGCATTAGCTATGAAGCTACTTAAGTATAAAACATAATTGAAGATTTATTATTTATGTTGTTGCAAATGTCATATTTTTGCAAAACTATAATCAAGCCATTTATAATATTGCATGGATTGGAGTGTTAGAGTAATAACAAATTTCTACAAAAAAAAAAAAGAAAAAAATAATATTAGGATACATCATAATATTTGTGTTAAACCAAGAAGACTTGTTAAAAAATAAGTTGAATGACACCTGTTAGCCTGTGTTCTTAATGTTAAGGTATGTGGATTTCTTTTCGTGGTTGTAAAGTTGTGGTGGAGATAACAACTCTTTAAAAATTTATGGTCGAGAATTATAAATATGTATATATTTTTTCAATATCAACTTTCTTACAACCACCACACTGTAACATAGGCAAGTTGAAAAAATAGTTCCAAATCACATAAATCAGAATGGTTGTTGATAATAAGAAATTTGTTAGCATAAAAAGTAGATTTAAATATTAAATGTATTTTTACAACTTTGTGCTTAAATGTATTTATAAATTTTAAAGATCAAATCGAGATAATTAAGAATCAAATCAAAATAACACAAACTTCAATGTCTATTATTATTTTAAAGAGTACTGCTTAGGAGTGTAAATGAGTTGAGCCAGCTTGTGAGTTAGCTAGAGCTTGGCTCGATAAGTGGCTCATGAATTGAGCTCGATCACCTATCAAGCCAAGCTCAAGCTGCTAGCCCATACTCTACTCGTGAGTCAGCTCATTTTAGAAAAATATTAATATAAAATTTACTTAAATTATATTAAAATTGAAGACTTTATCTTTAGTATTAAAATATTTTAAAAGATAATATTTTATATTTTATATTTTATATTGAGTGAATTCTTATTATTTCTCTCATAATTGTTCATTTTTTTATCATTTTAGTATAACATTATTTTAAATTAGTATCATTTTTTCTCTTTTATAACAACAAACTAGCTTGTGAACTAGTTCGAACTCATACACTTAAGAGTGATTAAAGCTTGAACTCAACAAAATCAATCAAGCTTAAGCTTAAATCGAGCGTGGCTCGTGCTCGACTCGACTCATGAGTTAAGCACAAATATGTTTAACTCAATTGCATGCTTTCAGTCCCACATTAAAAGATGTCAAAATTTACATACACACCACACAATTCCTATGTACATACTTACATATCTAACATCTGAACTTTAATTTTTATGTACATACATACCACCTTACCTTACCTATGCATGAAAAACTGAACATTTTTTATGTGACTTTAATGATTAAAGTGGTATAAATATAAGAAAAAAATAGGTGTTAGATTTATAAAAACATAAGAATTGGGTGGCATGTATGTAAAATTTCATGATTCGTAAACAGTTTGAAGAGGCAAGTGTTGCGAGTCACCATGTGCAACCTTATGAAGCAAATAGATATAAATAAAATGTATATGGATTGGCATTTCTTGTAGCTGTCTTCGATGTGATTGGCTATTTGGCCCTCTTCCTATTGGCAAGTAGGAATTAATATATAATAAATAATTTGCACTGTGCTTTGAAAGCTACATCTTAATATTGCCTACAATTTTTCCTTTTTTCTCATTATAATAATTTATCTTTGATTCACCCATTTGCAGTATTTTATAATTTGAGCGGTGATATATATATATATATATATATATAGGAAATGATCACGGGAGCTCTGCTAGGGTTTGGAGCTGCGGGCGATTTCGTAATATATATAGTTTATATATAGTTTTAAGTCTTAGATATGTAAATAGATAAGAATTAGGGGGTATGTCTGTAAACGCCCCGATATATATTTTATTGTTATGATTTTATTATTCGGTAAGGGGTTGATTTTACTGTATTTTGCGAGCAAGTGACGGGGACAACCATGTCGGCAAACACTTGTACAAGAAAGTAACAATTAATATATAATAAATAAGATAAATAGGGATTAAATAATGAACATAAATTTTTCATTACAAAAATCAAGACTATGAATATGATTATATACTCCAATTATTTTTCTTTTGAAAAAGCTATGGAGGTAGTGATGGAAGGATTTGAAAAGAGAATAAGTTAATTCACATATCTTTTTGATATTGTATATAAAAAATGTATTAGCACTGATCTTGAAGTGATCTAACAGTCCAGAAGAAAAAGGTATAATGAAGATTGAAGTTCCGCCAAACGAGCCAAGCGAACAAGGCCAAATCCGACTGTCGTAGGTGGACAAGAAGACGTCTGAATGATCCAAGCACGAACGATTCAGTTACAAACGAAACAAGAAAAAACATCTAAGCCAATTATCACAGGAAAAGCTGACCTGATGGGATAGCCAACGTTTCAGTAGAGTAAATCCAAAGGAAATCCAAGTTACATATTTTCTCCAACCATCCCATGAATGTTCTAGAGGTTCCTCACCAGGGATCAATGTTGACAACCAAGCTAGCTCAACCGACCGACTCATAAAGACTAAGCTCAACTGACCAAATTGATCTCGTCAACCCGAAGCCAACTAAGATTAACCAGCCAAGCTAGAAAGTAGGCGGTCGACAATGACCTATATATGTAAGAATATTAGAAATAACCTAGCACGACCCTCTTATGAATAGTGGAAAAAATATAATATCATCATTGTATCGTCTCTCATATAAATAGGAAAAATATTTCATGACTACTACACATACTCATATAGTAATTATAATAAAAATCTATCAAGTTTATTATTATAATATACCTTCATTATTGAAGATATTCTTTTTTATTATATTTCCCTTTATAATTGCTATGTTCTCTTATCTCTATATAGAAAAATTTATATATATCATAGCCATTTTATCTCTCATATTTTCAATAGTTTATAGAACCAATAGGTGATTCAAGAAGTACGAGAAGTACCATCCAAAAACAATTAGAATGCTTAGAGCATTCATCACAATAATTTGCACCGATGATTCAATCACAGCCGTCAAGCATCGAAATATACTGTTCAATAAGATATAATATTTATTTTATATAAATAAAATAATTAGATTTTCTCAATATATTATAACTTGTACATGAAATGGGGTGATGTATACCTTTTTTTTTTCTTTTTCTTTTTTGCCATTCGCTAAGTGTTTAGTTGGGATCAATTTTATTTTTTATTTTATGTTTTTTGTTTTTTTATAGTTTTAAATTTATAAATATATTTTTTAAATGCATATCTATTAAATATGTCAAACACAATATGAAAATAAAAAGTAATAGTTATCTCATATGGCCTCTAAACTATATATATATATATATACGGTAGGATCAAACCATTGACCTGAGGGGACTTACAGTGACCCCACCACCAACAGGCCAAGACTTGCGGCGTGTATATATATATATATATATAATAAACTGTAAAATATTTTCTTTTTTATTTCATAGTGGTATTATATCTAGATAATTTAATCACTCTCTCTATCTTCTGCATTAATTTTTGTTACACCCTTGTATTTTATTTATTGATCGTACATGATCAGTTCATTTAAATTTACTTTTGTTATTTTATCTACTTAGTACTTTCAGATCACTCATATATTATATATGAACATTTACATTATTACATACATACCCCCAATTTCTATATATTTACATAATTAATAGCTAAATTTTATTTTTGACATTTATACCATCCAAAATTTTCATATAAAAAAATATCACTATTTTGACCTTCAAATAATGAAATACACCTTTCCATGCACAAATAAAGTAGCATATGTGTTAGATATCTAAATTCATAGGAATTAAGTGTTATGTATGTAAATAATCCTATTATATATCCAGCCCTATTTTAGCACGAAAAAGTAAATTTATAATTATTTAATTTGACACAAGCTATATACTTAACCCCAATGGTTGTTCTATTTTTAATGTCTAATTAATTGAATTGACTTGCTTGAAACAACTACTTCATTAAAAAAGGTAACGGTACTATCTTCTAATGTATAGTTTAAAGAGCACAATAAATAATAAAAAGTAACGGCACAAATAAAGTAATGGCATAATGTCATGTTATTTATGCTAATAAAATTCTCTAAAGGTAGACTTTTTGTTTATTGGTCTCACCCTCTCTATTTTTTTGCTTGTAGTGTTAGCTTAAAAAGAGTACTTTTTTACAAAGTGGACCCTTCGCTTCTTCTAAATTCCATAACAAAGCATTGATATCTTAAAAGTGTTAAGAGTTGTTAAGCTTAATTTTAGCCCTATGAAAAAGACGTGCAATGAAGATTCAGTGTCTCCACAAACATTAGAAGAGGGACGACGAGTCCCCAAATGGGGGTTCAAGGAAGAACTGATTCTCTAATATTTATAAGTATTTCATTAAGAAATTTTAAAATTTTAATTATATTTTGACTATTCTCCTTTATTTATTCTTTATGATTAGTAGTGAAATTTGTAGTAATTGCAATGTGACGTAGTCATAAATTGGACGAATTTGCATAAAATTCTTGTGTGCTTTTAGGTGTCAATGTTAATTTTCTATTTTATGCTTTTATTTTATTTATTTGTGTTCACATGAGTTTCATCTATCTCCTAATAAAACTTGCTAATAGAAGCATGATAAGTAGAGGAGATAAGTAAAACAATAACAATAAAACATGATTCACACAAGTGATAATTAGGCTAATATATATTTCTCATATAATAAATCACAGTTTTATGACTCCAAATGTAAATTTTTGAATGTTAGGTATGTATATCACAATTATTTTAATTGCATTGTTTAATATTTATCTAATTTCTAAATTATTTTTGAACTTCTTTGTAATAAGTTGTCACTCTATATACATACATGTATAATCATATTGAATTTGATAATTATGATGATAATCTCCTCATTCCTCTCCCTCTCTCCCTCTCTCCCTCTGCCCTCTCTTCTTACTGAATTTTAGCTCCACTCTTTCTACTGATCTACACCAGTAAGCTAGCCAATGACTTATTATTACCTTTATTTCAGTGTAGTCATCCATAAACAGCTCCCCATTTTAATAAATTATTAAATGTGCACATTAAATGATTATTTTCTTTGTTAGATTAATACTTTATTTTTTATCATTCAATAAGATATAATACAATCTTGAATCTAAAACATAAACATATGCCTAATGTATTTAAAAATAATAAGGGAAATGTAACTTGGATATATAAAATCAATTATACATGTAATATTCCATCATGACCTTAATCACATATATACGAGCAATGCAATTTATAAGTTTAGGTCAGCAATCAACACTAAACATATAAAGATATATCACCTGCTAATTAACCACACCAAATAATCATAATTTATGAAAAAAAATCCCAACCTACTTGTATATATCATCTAGCACATCCTGAAAGGAAAATGACAATGAAACAAAGTTAATAAACAAAAAAAGGAGGGTTTACATGCATAACACTTAATTCTTATGTGTTTACATATAAAAAATCTAAACTTTAACTTTTAGATATGTATATAAAGGTCTATTTCATTTATAAAAAAATTAAGATAATGATATTTCTAATGTAAAATGAAAAATATAGGTGATATAAATATAAACAAAAAATTAAGATTTATGCGTTCGATGAATAAATGGATAAGAATTGCATTGCATGTATGTAAATGGTAAAAAAAAAGGGTAATTACATACAAAACAATTGAAACATTGTTATTTACAAATGTAACATCTTCTTTCATCCATTGTTCAAATTCTCAATCAAGTATAACAGATTATGGTCAAACCCCAACTCATATTTTTCATTTTTATCAAATTCTCAAAAGTTCAATGGTGGCACATGTAAATGCATCGGTTGGGTATTTCAAAAAGAAATTACCTAATGTTTAGGTTATAAATATCAATATTTGGGATGGCTTGTATGTAATTATCCAAAAAAAAAAAGAATGAAAATAAATCATAAATCATGTAAAATGGGCTCCCTCCATGTGGGTTGGATCTTGAAAACCCAACGGCATCCGCATTAATAAATACAGTAAGACAGCTGTGTTGCACTTGTATGTTTCTAATGACGACCAATGGAGCAAACTTCCCAACTCCTTACACACTAGTTTTAATCCTTACAGAAATACCAAACAGTTTTTTTTTAATCCAAAACCAACTCTCTTGATAAAGAAGATAATTGAAGTAGTTGGAGGGTGGAGAAGGGGCAGCTCAAACCTAGAGGTAGCCGTTATTTCCTCCACCCCCTCTCTCTCTCTCTTCTCTCTCTCTCTTCTCAGATATTTGTTTTAAAATTTTATTTTGGTAGGAAAAACGTCAACATAGCTGTCTTGTTTTGCTAACAACCCCACAGCTTTCCATTGCAAACATTCCGCTCATTTCCTGCACTGCCCTTTGTAAATTTTTCGTTCAATCCTCCATTAATTTCTTCCTTGCGTTGCTCTCTTAGGCCCTCTTATTGTTTTAAAGATGCGAAGGACTAATGAGGGGGTGAAAAAGATGAAAAGGAAATGTGCAGAATGACATAAAAACGCCAACTTGCAGTACCGGACAACTCTTTAGGAATGCTTTACAGCCAACAAATCTGATGCCCCCTTCTCTCTCCTCTCTCTCCCTCTCTCAAAAAACTGTTCTTTTTTGAGTTCGCCAGTTCACACCTGCCACTATTCTTTGTTTTTTTTCTTTCCCAATGGGTCGCAATGCAACATTTTGCTGAAAAAAGAGGGCTTTTGCTGCTCTGGTTTGTATTAAAGGGATTGAGGAGGAAGAAGATGATAGCAGGGAACGAAGAAGAGAAAATCACAGAGAAGAAGATGAAGAATGGAAGAAAATCGCATCTTTTTCTTCACTATTATTCTATTGTGTCGGCGCTGTGTCGCTATCAGCCGGCATTTTAAGCTTTTGGAACGATGATTCAGCTCCATTTTTAGGGGTTTCTGGTAAATTTACGATTTTTTGTTTGTTTCCCTTTCGATTGGATTTCTGGATTTGTTTTTCTGTATAATTGGGGAGGAAGATGACTCATGGAGATCTGAGAAACAGTCGAGATGTGTGTCAGAGAAAGCAGTTTTTTCGTCTGATTCCTTTGGAAGATTTAGTTTTATTCTGAGTTGTTGCAGGTGATGGATTGAAAGCCAATTTCATTGGTCTGTAGGTTTTCTGTGTTGTTTTTGAACTGGAATTTCTGTTTTGTTTCTTATATTTTGAAGTTTATGAATGTGGTTTTTATGTAGGGTTGATTTGGTGAATGTGATAAAAATGCAGATTTTGTTGATTGCATTGTTATATTGTTATTGAGGATGCATGTGTTGTGTTCTAGTTAATCATTTGAGTTATTTGCTGTTAAGTTTTAGGAAGGTTTACATACATACCATTTAATTCCACTATTTACATATCTAACAATTAAATTCCAATTTTTACATATATGCCACCTTGTCTATGCATGAAGAGGTGTAGAGGTGTATTTCACTTTTTAAAAATTTCACTTTTTAAAAGTTAAAAAGGTGATATTTTTTATTTGATGTGAAAGATTTAGCTGATATAAATGTAAAAAGTAGTGTTCGGGTGTTGGATTTAAAAATATTTAGGAATTGAGTGGTATGCATGTAAATGCCCACCAATGCATGTGAGGTGTGGATTTTATCTGGATATTGAGGAGCATGGTTAATTTGATGTAGATTTGCATGTTATTTTGATGTGTTGTTCAGTACAAATCTCATTTAAGGGGAGGCGTTTTGTTTTGATTTATTTATTGGATGTAGATTTATGAAAGTTTAGGAGTTCGATGTATAAATACATAATAATTGTGTGGTATGTATGTAAATTCCCCAATTTTTAATATTTCTGTGTTTCGAAAGCCCAAATCTATGTGCCAATGTTCGTCATCGTTATTGTTAGCCTATCCCATGTATTTGGTGTCAGTTTGAGCTTTAGGAACTCGCTATTGTTTACTTTGGTTGAGTGCTATGTGAATTTTTAACTCTAGCTTGTGAGACTTTTACCATAAACTTGAGCCATGTTACATTATTAGCTTTCATCTATCCATTTTTCTTGGGGAAATTTACATACGTAGCACACACTTCTTATGATTTACATATCTTTCAACTAAAATTTCATATGCACATACATAGCACTTGCTGATTTCACTTTTAAAAAGTGATGTTAACGCTATTTTTTATTTGATATTAAAGTTTTAAGTACTTTGTGTAAATATGAACGTTTGGGTGTGAGAGATGTAAATACATAAGAATTGCGTGCTATGTATGTAAATGCTCCTCTTCCTTTTGTGATTCTTCCACAATATTTTTTGTACTTTCCTTGGAATGAATCTTGTCCCTTCATGCCTCACTCCACTTTTAACAATTTCACCACGCATCCATTTTATTATTATTACTTTTTTCGTACTCACATCGACTACTAGAGATTCTTAGTTTTACGACAATTAAAAGGCATGCATCCTTACCCTTGAATATATTGGGAGGTAGTTTCGATGACTCGAAGGTGTGACTTCCGAATCGCAATGGAGACCTAACTATTAGTCCAAATCCAACCTTTTGTGAACATATCATGTAACCAAATGCAATGAGCTAACATTAATACAAGTGTAGGGAGGAGTTAATTATAAACAACCTTATGCTTACATTTATTGATAGGATTTCTCTGCTTCGATCTCTATATCACAATGGAGGCAACCTGAATATATCTTAAGACCTGCCATCTAGAGATCATATTATGAATAATTTTCACAAAGGGTTCCGTTTGGGATGACTGCAATCTTTTCTAAAGATAGTTGTAAAGTTGTGGTATGGAAAAAACTTCTTAAAAAATTATGGTGTAAATTGTAAGTATTTTTTTTAAGAAAAAGCTCAGAGAACAACATTCTTACAACTACCGCACTTTAATAAATTTGATTGCAAAAAGCAGCTTTTAACCACAAGAATTTTTAGGAAGCAGCACGAAAACAATTCCCCAAACAAAAATATGGTGGCAGACTACAAAGAAAAATTGACAGAAAACTATCCCAAACAAATCCTAGATAAGCGGCTAATATGTTTTATAGAATTAGCATGCTAGTTTGTTCTTTGTTAAAATAAAGAATACTTTCTTACTTCTCACTTAGGGACCTGATGATAAGTGCTTGTATTTTGATTTCAGGTACAATGCATAAAATCTCATAATTTTGAAGGCAAGCTCAATAGCGATAAGGTCGATCTGAGACCAGATGTCAATGACTCTTGCAGCAGCTCTAGGAAGTGCTGCAGGAGCCTTGGCATTGGTTGTGATATTGATTTTCTTCGTGTGGTACTGTCTTTTTCGTCGGAGAAATTCACGAACATCAGAAAGTAACTCATCAGAGCCATCCATACAAGGTAGAAAATGTAAATATATGGTTTCTTTTGTACTTTAATGATCATCTGATGAATCTTTTATATGATTCAGCTGGACAAAGTGTTGAATTATCAGTACAAGAGAGTTCTTCATACCTACCGGGAGTGCAAGGATCGCGTCGTTTTGGACTAGGAGAACTCAATATAGCAACAAAGGATTTTAGTGATATTAATCTAATTGGTCATGGAATATTTGGGGAAGTATACAAGGGTCTGCTTCAGGATGGAATGATTGTTGCTATTAAAAGAAGGCCAGCTCCTCCCAATCAGGATTTTATTGAAGAGGTTGGTCTCTTATGAATTTATCTGTGGAATTCATATGCATTTACACATCTAACACCCTAAACTTTAATTTTTACATGTATGAAATGGTGCATTTTAATTTTTAAAAGTTGAATAGTGATATTATTGATGTGATATGAAAGATTTGAGTGGTGTAAATAGGTAGGAATTGGGTGGTATGTATGTAAATGCCTCTCCACTATTTTGTTGCCAACAGGAAAAAGATGTCATTTTTAAGATATGAATAAGATTTGATAACCAATTATTAGGTGAAACTCTCTTGTTTTCTCCCTTTTCATTTTTTCCTATTTTTCTATTTTTAAGCATTACAAGCCTCATTTTCTTTAAGTTTGTTTATGAAACAATTGAAATACATTTAACATTTGTTATGCTCTTATTTGGCTTTCACATTTGGACTTTATATCCTCGTCTATTTCGTATCGAAACATATTGTTCTAATTCGATCAAATGAACTGTCAGGTACGGTATTTATCGTCAATTCGGCATCGGAATTTGGTGAGTCTACTCGGTTACAGCCAGGAAAGTGATTTGCAAATGCTAATCTATGAGTACATACCAAATGGGAGTGTTTCTGCACACTTATATGGTCTCCTTCTATTACTCTCTAATTTTATAGAACTTTTTGGTTAGAAAGGGGAAAATTTACTGACATACGACATAATTCTTATGAATTTACATATCTGACATCCAAAGTTTGATATTTACACTTTTATGAAACCCTATGCATGAAAAGGTGTGTTATAAATGTAAATATGAAAGTTTTGGTGTTACATATGTAAACACATAAGAATTGTGTGGTATGTTTATCCTGAAATAAAAAAGATTCAAACCAGTTGTATCCTCTGGTTTTCATTGGCAGGAGGGAGTCAGGCCTCAGCTAGTAGGCTAGAGTTCAAGAACAGGCTTTCCATTGCTTCTGGTGCAGCCAAAGGTGATGATTTGCAAAACCAGTGGCATTCATGGTTACACTGGTATTGGTTTCTTTTCCTAGAGTTGCAAAATGTAATCCAACCTAATTTGGTGAAACCTAATATATATATATATATATATTTGGAAGATTTACATGCATACCACTTAATTCCAATCTATTTGCATATCATCACCTAAACTTAATTTTTCCATATGTGTCACTTTTAACTATGCGTGAAAAGGTGTAGTTTACTTTTTCAAAAGTTAAAATAGTGCTATTTTTTATGTGATTTGAAAGATTTTGGTGGTATAAATGCAAAAAAAATCAAACTTTAGGTGTTAGATATATAAATACTTAGGAAGTAGGTGGTATGTATGTAAATGCTCCTTTTCTTGGGTTTAAAGTCTATCATCGATTCATCCACAGTTTCGGAATTTGGAAATTATATCTGATGTCTGGTTTTATTTATGGTGAACAGGCTTGGATCATTTGCATTCTCTTACTCCCCCTCTGGTGCATATGAACTTCAAAACAGGAAATGTCCTAGTTGATGAGGACTTTATTCCAAAAGTGGCAGATGCTGGACTTCGAATCTTACTATATCGAGTCGATGGTGTTGCCTCGTCTCAAATTACACTCGACGATCCTTTTCTCGATCCTGGGTAAGAAGATAACTTAATTTTACTATATGCTCATGTTGTTGTGGAAGAACTCAAGTGTTATGAATTTAGGGTTGTAAATGAGTTAAGTCAAGCTCAAGCCATACTAAATTTGAGCTTGGCTCGTGACATGTATGGTTGGCTCGAGTTGGAGCTCATAACTTGAGCTCGAACTCGGCTTGTGGCAGTTATGCCTGACTTGAGCTCGGCTAGAAAACTCGATTTTGGTAAAAGTATCTTGAAAATTTATCTATTACACGAAAATTAAGATCAAGTAATGTAAGCGAGCTAACTCACAAGCCCTCAAGCCTAGTTAGGCTAAGCTAGATCTCGAGCTTATGTAACATACGAGCTCGAATCACATCTCATCATCTTCTTTTTTTTTTCTTTGCAGGGTGAGGGAGTTTGGAAGATTTTCTGTAAAGAGTGATGTATATAGCTTTGGAGTGTTTCTTATGGAGTTAGTTACTGGAAATGAAGTTAAATCCGAGCAAAGCGTCCGAAAATGGGTATTTAAATGATGTTTTATGCATTGCTATAGTAGATTTCATAGAAATATTGTGAAGAAATTTATGCTCTTTATATACGTATTTTATATACGTGCATATGCTGGTTGAACAATCTGTTCGTATTCAACTTACTCCGGCATTAATGCAGAAGCTCAATGCAAAATTATCTCAATTTATCTAACTTAATATGAGAGAGGATGACGTCTAAACAAAATGTAAAAGAAAAAAAATAAATAAAGTTCAGTTGTTAGATATGCAAATGCAGTCTGGTTTTACTCCATTGATAATGTCTGTTTCATATGAAGGTTCAAAACTATGAGGAAACGAGCGACATTACCAGCATTGTGGATCAAAGAATGAGCAGCAACTTCACCACTGAATGCGTAAGAGAATTCCTGCGGCTAATTGTCTGGTGTTTGAATCCGATCGGGGATGGACGGCCTCCGTCGAGCTATTTGGTTTCGGAACTCGATCGAATTCGCGAGAAAGAGCTGAATCTGACGACGATCAGGGGCGAAGGAACGACTACAGTGACTCTCGGAAGCCAGTTGTTCAAGTCGGGTTTGTGAGGGACTCCATGCGAGTTTTATGAGCATGGTCTTGAAGCTTGTAAAGGAAATATTACCAGTAAAAGAATTACATGTACAGAGAGGAAGCTATCTGTATTATTATTCTTTTATGTTTTTTTACCCATCCATTGTGTATTGTGAAATCATAAATGTAAAAATTAAAAAAAAAAAATTGTTTTATGTATTTGAATTGAATGGAATTATTATGGGCTTTGAGTGAACTCATAAGAGTGCACAGATTTTTTGCTATGTTTTATCTTTGTATTATTGACCTTGATTTTATTTTTTTTTTTCAAATTAAATATAAAAATATAAATTCTTGAATTTACTTTACATCAAACCAAACAACTTTTAAAATGAACCAAGCAAAAACAAAAAGAATTCTGCACAGTTTTTATTGCAAGGTAACATAAAAGAAATTTCCAAACTATAAACATAAAAACAAATAAAGTCCTTTCTCTTCAAAAAGTTTAAAAAAAATACAAATTTGTATAATTATTCTTGTCCATAATTTTATGCACAATCATAATCATAAGCTTTGCTTACAGGGCTTGTCAATCATAAGACTCAGCCTTTGAGCAATTCAGATTTCTGTTATTGCTGCCGATGCCACATGAATACCTTCCTAACAGATTCTTGAAGACTTGGGGTGTTCTGATGGGAATAATTCATCCACATAATATCCAATGGAGAGGATGAAGCCATAGTAAATGGATCAGGCATGCTGCTCACACCAACATAATTCCGTGCCGGCAACACTCGTTCCAACCCCGAAGACTCGAACGAAGATCGACACGGAAAATCTCTGAACTCAGACGGGACACTGAGTCGACTCACATTACCACCGCTGCTCTCGACTCCGCTCCCAGAAGATTCAATTCCAGACCAAACTCTGTGTGGCTGATGCTCATTAGGAAGCCAATCTCTGATCTTTGCGCAAATGTTGTCATCGATCATATCTCGTGCGAAAAGCTCTTTCTTGTGAGCATGACATTCTTTGTTGTGCATCTGTTTATCATTGAGAAGGGAGAAACAATTGGTTCCCGGCGGATTTCCATTATTCATTACGAATTGTGGTCCGAGTCGGCTTAGTTCTACACGCCTCTGGCTATAAGAATTGAACATTTGAGAAGTAGTTTCAACATTGAAAGCAGAGGAGAGGGGCCTCCCAGCATTTGTTTGTAAGCTCGCTCTTTCCGGATCGAATATCGGTACGGGTTGAACTTTAAAATGTTGGCATTGATGGATCGGTGCGGCGGAAGATGTAAAAATAACGGCTTCTGAAGGCTTCTGGTAATTGGAAGAGGAAATTAACGTGCTTTTGGGAATCTGAAAGGAATACATTTTATCAACAGATTCATCTTTAGCAGGCTTCACAGTATTTTCAGTTCCTGTTTTTTGATCCGAAATTGAGGAGTCGAGCTCTCGAAGGGCATTGAGAGAAGGTATTCGATCCAACATACAATCATGCGAGGAGAGAGAATGGAAATGAAAATCTCCTTCAACGGTCGTGAGGGCAGAATGATGCTCAGTTTCTCTGACTGCTTCCACCAGATACTCAGGTGAGCTCCCTAGAACTGATTTTTCAGCCTGATAAAACAATTACTAATTCACCTCAACAATTTTATTCTTCGTGGAAAAGAAGGCTAGAGCAAAGATTAAATTAAAAAAGAAAAAGTAAATTTACATATGTACAACACAATTCTTATGGATTTACATATATAACATGTAAAATTTCATATTTAGGTTTGTAATACCTTGGTGCTATAAAGCTATGCATAAAAAAGTGCGTTGGACTTTTAAAAAGTTATTAAAGTGATATTTTTGATGTGAGGTTAGAGTTGTGAATGTAAATATTAAGGTTTAGCTGATAGGTACGCATAAGAATTGTGTGCCATGTAAGTAAATGCCCCTAAAAAAACAAGAGCTTCAAAAGTTCAGCATGTGCCGAATTAAGCATACATAAAATTTGGTATCAGAAATCAGCATATTGCTAATCATTACTAAACCAAAAAAAATACAACAATAACAACAACAAGCCTTTATTCCACTAAGTAGGGTTGGCTACATAAATCCTTTTTCTCCATCGCGTCCTATTGAGTATCATTATTTCATTTAATTCCAATAGATTAATATCAATTTTTATACAATATGCCCAAGTCATTTTAGGTCTACCTCTGTCTTTCTTAACATAAGTCGTATCTAACATATCTACTCTCATAACCGAATTATCAGATGGTCGACGTTTTATTTGACCAAACTATCTAACACGACTCTCTCTAGTCTTGTCAGCCACTAGAGCTAGACCACCCTATCACGGATATATTCATTTCACACTTTATCTCTAAGTGTGAAGCCACTCATCCACCTAAGCATTCTCATCTCAACAACACTTAACTTTGTTTTGTGTTTCTCTTTTAACGGCCAACATTCTGCGCTACCATCTTATAAAATTTTCCTTTTAAGTCTGTTGACCTCGCTTTCGGTCGATGTGTAGTTTTCCCCTCCTTAGTAGCCTAAGATCTAGCCATAGGACCTTTCTGTCGACTACTCCTAGAAAATTAGTGAAGGAGCCCTCCCCGTTAGCAAGTTAGCAACCCGTTAGCAATTCTGAACTTTTCTTCGCTCGACTTGACGTTCCATATAGTAGTTTTGACCCCTATTGCTTAGCAGGTAATGCTACTCTGAAGGAACTCAGGGAATATTCCTATAGGACTGTCGGCCTTAGGATTGACTGTACTCGTTGATTTGGCGCCGCCGTCCTCTGCACCGTCCCGTTTGATTGAACTCATACTGGAATTTCGATAGGATTCGGACCGCGACGCGTTTTTGACCCGATCGACGACGAGGTTGCCCGGACGACTCCGGATGACGAAACAGACTGCGCCGATGCGTCCGAAACATCAATTTTGTCTAGAAGGGGTTCGTTTCATTGCGACAGCGCCTCTTGGGGAAAATACATATTTAAATGTTAATTATAATTATAAATAATATTTTATTATTATTATTATTATTATTATTATTATTAATAACTTATATTAAAAATCATTAACCTAATTTCTTTTTTTCCCTCTTCCGTTTCTTCCTCTCGCGCCCGTGGACCTCTGCCCTAGCTTCGACTCGCTCGGTTTTACCTGGCCCGCTTCCTCGTGTTCACCTGGCCCGCTCCTTCGTGTCGTTGGAGTTTCGTTCCCGCGCTCGCCTCGCGCATGCGGGACGTTCCCGCGACCCATCCCTATAATAAATGATACCCTTTCGGATTGATTCGAGGTTGTTCGCCTAGCGCAACATAAATCCTCAAACTTTTCGTTAGACATTTGTATAGCTCTGCTGTATGATCTAAGCCCTAACTCGTTTTAGGATTTTGAGGTTGTCGTTCGTTACGACCTAAATCCTCATATCTTCCAGGCTATTTGTGTGACTGTTTCACACGAATGTAAGCCCTAAATAAATAAAATTGGCGGGATAAAACACTTGAATATTTCTCCTCGAAATTGAAGTCAAACCATAGGGTAGACTGGGAAGTCACCGAGGATCTCCTCTGGATCTGTGGCATCCCTTAGTTCTTTCTTTTTTGGATTCTACAATAAATGTTCCAAGTTTGAACCATTCTTCTTTTGCACATCTCTTTGTCCGATTTCGTTAAAAAATCCTATCATTTTGACCTCCTTGAAGACAATTTTTCCTGATTTTTATCGAGAGTATTCTTAAGTGACTTCGGTCATTTAAGATGTAATTAACTATAGAAGTTTGCCCTTATAGGAAGTTTTTCCGAACTCAACTTAAAATAAACCCTATTTAATTTTTCATATTAAATAGGGGAATTTGCCGGCAAATAAAACGATTTCGCAGACCAAATGGACGTCATATATTTCTTAGCTTATTTGATCGAGCCCCATCCTCAAGTCTTGTGTTTATCCCTCGGGATAGATACAGTGTTTGACGTAGAGTGCTCTTTCATTTAAATTATGGGTGATTTGATTTCATATTTTTCTAAACTTAAATCTATATGTAAATTAAATTATGGGCGAGGAAACAAGCGACAAAATTTTGATTCCGACGACCGACAGCTTCCTACGGGCAACTCACCACACCCCAAACTTTTTATCGCTGACAAAGTCGAAGCAGTACTTTTCCATCACACAATGGGCCCGATGCATTCCTCCACTTTAACCAACAAACATGAATTCTACTATTAACAACCCCATCTATATCACCATCACTTTGAGTAATAGACCTGAGATATCTATAACATATATCTAAAATATTTACACCTTCTAATGATTTGATCACCCATAGTTACAACTCTGTCACTAGAGCTGCTACAACTACTAAAATTACATTCCATATATTTGGTTTTAAATCTATTCAAACGAAGACCTTTAAACTCCAATATAGACCTTCATAATTCAATTTTTTTCCTAAACTCTTTCTCTTAGTCTTATTCACAAGAACGATATCATCAACGAAAACATACACAAAGGTACATTCTCCTGTAAATTTTTGGTAAAAGCATCCATAACTAAGGCGAAAAGGATATGAGCTTGAAGTTGAACACTGATGCAATCCAACTGAAGTAGGATCAATCCTCATTTTCAAAAACACGTAGCAACTCTAGTATATATATGTTAATGACTTCAATATAAGCCATATCAACACATTTCTTCTCTAGAACTTTCCAAAGGACTTCTCTTGGAATCTTATCTTAAATTTTACTTGATCGTAATTTATTTTACTAAACTAAGCAATAAAAAAGTAAAAAAGGAATAATTGCACAGATAACACTTGAAACATTGTTGTCTACAAATTAGCAATCATATGCTTTTTTATTTTTTTTTTAAATATGAAACCGAGTGCCACAATCAAACGATTGAAAGTTTGATAAAAATAAAAAAATATGGGTTGGGGTTTACCATGAATTTTGATATTTGAGTGAGAATTTGAAAATCGGATTAAAGAGTATTAGATTTGTACATAACATGTTTGGAGTGCTAAGCATGTAATTGCACCATAAATAAAATATTAGCATCAAGTTGTGAAAAGGTCATGGACGCTTAGCAAAAATTGACATTTTTCATTAAAAAAAACTAACTATACTAAAGAGTTTAATCTAAAAAAATTTGAGTTTTTCATAATCAATTATCATTTCAATTGTCTCTACCATTAATCATAGAAGAAATCAGCATGAGATCATCAGTACTAGAAATTCAAAGGTGAAGGGTAGAAAAATAATGCAGTAGAATATAAACTTTTAAAGTTTTAATGCAAGGAAAATATTACCAAAATACCTTCTATAAATGCACTATTTCAAACATTAAAACTCATCAAACCTTATCATAAATGAAAGCTCTTGATTCAGTCAGCTCTTTCTCCAAGCATTTCATACGTTGAATTTTCATGAACTTCCTCTTATTAAACTTTTCCAAAGCCGGAAGGGTATCTTTAGTAACTTGGACCCTGTGAGCAAAAAATAATGGCAAATTTACATCGTATCACGCAATTATTACGTATTTACATGACTAACACCTAAACATTCAAATTCACAAAGATAGGTTTATGACACCAACGTGTTATAAGTGTAACTATCAAACTTTGGGTGTTAAATATGTAGATACATAAGATTTGTGTGGAATGTATGTAAATTTCCCAAAATAATATGACCGCTTTGATTCAATGAAAGCTGAAAGTAAAGGTGAATAAAGTGCTTACCAATGTTTTTGAAGCTTCTTATTTTCTTCGTCCTCATATGATTCGTATGGATAAATCTGAAAATTTTTTATGTCACCGAGCACACGGCTAATGGATTTGGATCGAATGTGGTCACCAGAATTCTTTAACTCTTTTATCATTTTTAATTGCTTCTTATTTACCTGTAAATACAAAGATTCATTACCATTATGATCTTAATATTAAGCAAAAAAAAGCCCGATTGTTCTGAACAAAGATTAATTAATGATCATATTTTATCTACTTAACATCTATAAATGATGATTAAACAAGAAGATGCATACCCCATGGAGAATGTAAAACTAAATGCAGTCAGAAATGTCGGAGTAGGGAATTTTAGATGCTGATAATTTTAGATGGCCATTTGTTGAAGTTCGGATGTGTATTTGCAAATCTCCCGGTATTGAGATCTATCAGTTGATATAGGAAAAGTCTTGTATGTTATTATAAAAAAGGGGTAAATCATGCAAATCACATCAACATTTCGCTAAAGAAATTTATGTGCCGCAAAAATGTAATTCACAAAATCGTCCAATTTCACAAAAAGAATTACAAAAGAGCATCATGGAATGAATTCCTTTAAACTTCATTCTTCTCTCTCAACACACCTTTCTATTTAGAGTTGTAAACAAACCAATGCAATTGATGAATAACTTAAACTCGAGTCGATTAATACTTGATGATGTTTAATAATTTTTAAAACTCGAAGGTTAAATGGACCAAATTTGAACATAATTCAACTATTTTACTAATGTCCATGAACAAATTTATTTGTTATTCAACAAATAACTTGTTGAATATTCTACACTTATATGATATATTATTTAAATATAATTTGATAAACTAGACCTTTATTTAATTATATATTTAATAGTAACATATTATAATTTAATATCAATATGTATATTAATTTAATGTAATTTCTTCTTATTTTTTTATTTCAATGACCTAATTTATTAGTACTTATTTCTATTATTTAATTATAATAAATTTCATTAATAATTTATATCTTATTATAAATAAGATATAAATTTAATAATAAAATTTACAACTCCTCGTAGCCAAAATTCCTGACTTGAAGCCCTCTCCGCTAGAGATCTCATTGCAGCACTCCTTTATATTCCTCTAACCACTAAAAATCCTTCCTGCAGCCAGACCTTCTTGCCGCAGGCTCACCAATGCCGAAACACTTAGTATCCTTAGTATTCCTCTGTGCAATCTCTCCCTGCAGCCTGGTTCTTTTCCGGCTACAGGCTCTCAGGAGATTCTCTCCCCACACCCTTTCAGCAGCAACGACTCCAGACTTTCCCAATTTGGTCCAGTTAATCGAAAACTGATGCAAGATTGTAAGTCCTCGCGTGAGGGAGTAGTGGGAGCTCTGGAGTGGCAACCGGCATATTTAGGGACCACTCTAGATTAGTCAAAGTTCTTTATGCATTCGGATGAGAGTAAAGAATAAGATTGCTCCAATTTGACACAAAACAGTTATATATATATTTTCAAATGATTTTAATTTCTTCACAATCCATATACTCATTGTAAAGAAGAATGATGTTTTCTTAAATTTGAACTCTTCGTCACAAAATTTTGTTTAGTCTTAGTAAATTTAATTTTGAAGTTTAGAAATTAGTTTAGTAAACTTTTTAGTTACATTTATGTTAGCATTCATTAAACCCATTTTAAATTATCTTTTTTATTTTATTTTTTATAGTTTGAATATTGTGATTTATGTTATTATAATAAGAATTTTCATCTTCAAAACTAAAACTTGATAGTAGTAGATTAGAATTAGCCTAAGGAATTTCTTACTGCACTTCTCTGTACAATGGATACTGGAGTTTTTAAAGAAAGTCCTATATTACTTGAAGTGATATGTGCACTTGCGCAGAACTCTTAGCTTGTGAACTATTTTATATATTTTATATAACATTTATATTTTGCACATTAAATACTTAATATAAATTGGGTCAAAATTTTGATCATATTTTTAAAGCTAAATTGCTACGTAATTTCAGGACTTGTCAATTTTTTGGCACTGTTATTGTGGATTTAAATTGATATAAAACACGCAGAAAAATAATACACACTAGGGGCGCATCACGCTCCTCCACAATAAGTTATTCCCTACAGGCAAGCGAAACTTCCTCAACTGGATTTCTCTCTGCGGGCCCTTTCGTATCTCTTCCCTGCAACAAAAATTCTCCTTGCTATAGGCCCCTTCAAAATACTCTTTGCAGCCAGAAGCATTCATTTTGCAGATCTTCCTCTAGAATTCTCCCAACAACCAATCTTTCTGTTGCAGGTACTCAGTCGGAGATTCTCCCTACAGCGGACCCTTTCTTGGTTCTTCCTTGCAGTTGTTCTTTCGTTTGTCCTTGTAGGCCGCACCCTATTGGTTGTCTACTTCCCAGCATGCTTCCCTGCAGCCTTTACTTTCCTGTAACAGCCTTCCACTTTCCTGCAGAAACTGCAGGTGAAAGCAGCCCTAAATACTCTTGCGATTGATAGTCAAGTACGAGATGAAGACTTCAAGTTTTATGCTAGAGATAATTCAAATCAACATGACAACCTTATAACACAGGTGGTGAAGTCGGGGAAGTTGATTGGTTGTGTTGAAATGTGCCAAAGCTCTTCAATTCAAAAACTTCTCAAAATTCAATACCAAGTTTGGTCGACCTAGCTTGAGGGAGAGTGTGAAAATCTGAGAAGATTTAGCTTTTTTCCATATATACCCTTCTCCTGTGGGCCATAGGCTTTAAAAATTGGACCGGATATTGAGCCGGTAAAAGAAAATGTTTAAAGTTCAAAGGTTGAACCGGGGCTTCAAACGAATGACAAATCATAAATTTATTTATAAATAATATAAATTATTGTCGATCAACTTTTTCAATTGATTTGTTTAGATTTTGAAAATATGAAAATATGAAAATAATTTTTGAGATTTAATTTAAATATAAAAGATATATAGTTTGAGTTTTAAAAGTAGTATGTTTTAATTTTTGAAAAATGAGACCAAATGGAAGTCTGATAGTTTGCATAATCGATACCACGAATACTACACCCTCCCGAGAGATAAGTGTAGACCTTAGCGATAGACCCAATCCTACAAACTAAGAGATTTGTGACATCCGTTTGGTCTGCGAACCTTTTATGTATGACCGACAAGTTCCCTATTTAATACAAAGATTAAATAGGGTTTATTTTACCTGGGTTTCAAGTTCCCTATAGAGGCAAACCCCTATAGTTAATTACATCTCAAATGATTGGGTGACTTGAGAAAACTCTCGATAATGATCAGTGGTTCTAGTCTTCAAGATTTCAAGGTTTAGGTTTTCACGGTAGGACGTGAAAAAAACAAGTGGGAGTGGCTCAAGTAAGAACAGTTATTTCATGAGTCCAAAGAAAAGAAAAGGTAGGGGATGTCCTAGATCTTGAGGAGAACCCTCAATGACTTCCCAAACTATCCTACTGTGTGGCTGCATTTTTAGAGATGATGTTATTTGAATGTTTAGTCCTGCCAATTTTATTATTTGGGACTTACATTTGCATAATATCCGATTATGCAAATAACCCGCAGAGATAAGAGGGTTTACGTTGTAACGAACAACAACCTCAGAACCTAAAGCAAATTAGAACTTCCACTGCACAATATTGTTGCACAGGTGCCTAAAGAGGGAATGTGAGG
>NW_018165040.1:2633855-2634180 GCF_001263595.1 Phalaenopsis equestris
TCCGGTGCGGGAGACAGGATCGAGCAGAGGGAGCGGGGGATGGTCGAATTCGGGATCGAGCAGATCTGTTTCGATCGGGATCGAGGGAGGCGAGGCGAAGGAGCAGGCGCGAGGAGGGCGAGCGAGAGAGAGGAGCTGTCGAGCGCAAAGGGAGAGCGGGATCGAGTAGGAGAAGGCTGTCGAGCGAAGGTAAATGAGCAGGAGCTCGGGAGAGGCCAAGGAGGAAGATCCCGGAGGAAGAAGGCGATTCTTCTTTTTAGAATTGGAGCGGGGGAGCCGTTATTCTGAAAGCAATTGGCGGGGGAAAAAAATATTTTCCATAATG
>NW_018165040.1:2634683-2650318 GCF_001263595.1 Phalaenopsis equestris
TGTTGGTCCTTAGCCCTTACAACTAGAAGTTGAGTGCTTGGAACCACTTATGCGAGTTCTTCACAAAAATGAGTCAAGAAGTGACTTGAAGTTCTACGGGAGGTGGGCTCCATTGCTAGTCCGCTAGGATGGTCAATAAGAACTCCTAAAGCTAGATCCTAGGTTCTAAGAGTAGAAGACTAAGACCTCACTAAAAATGAGGTCAACAATTATGTAATAATAACAGAATTGATAATTTAAAAATTTTGTTACAAAGAATAATATAATATAGTAAAAACATCTCTCCAATTAATTTTGTCGAATTCGATCAAACCCTTCTTAAAAATGATATATTATTAAGAATATTTCATGAAAAAATATTGTATGAATTTTATTAATCACAAAATAAATATATTTTTTACTCTATATATTAAATTGATTAATTATATAGTAATCATTTTTCTTAAATTTAATTGGTTATATCATTATGTAAATTATTTAATATATCAAATTTAATAATTTATGAGTCTCAAGCGTATCTTTTGTAGCTCTAACTAAAAATATTTTTTCCCAGTGCTTGCATTGCTCTTAGTCCCACATCTTAAAGAGGCATACACTAGTTAATATTTAAAAGAGGCACAGAAAGTGGAAGCTAACTGCAATCATTCCACACAACATGACAACTTTTTTAGATAGGTGGGCCCATAACATTAAAAAATAAATTTATTATCCTTGCTCCTTTGTAGGCTAGTAGAAAAACATTGGTTGCCGTGCAAAATTAAATTTGGACCGAAAATCGGTCCCGATTCAGTGGCTGAACCAGCAATTCAACTGGTTTTTTACCAGTTCGATGTGACAAACGTGTTTTAGCCAAAACAGAATCGACCTTGGGTCCGATTTGCAGTCGAACCAACGATCTGATCAGGTTTTTAAAATCTTGTATGGGCCAGCCACCAACTCCAAATATTGGAAGATTTTTAGAATGTCTCGGGAAACATTTAATTTGAAACATTTCTTATGATTTATTCCCTTCCTATTTTATGTTATTCTATTTTTTATTCAGAATTATTTAATTTAGGTGAGATATGTTTGATAAGTTTATAAATTAGGAGGGATTGATTTCTCTATATATAAGTACCTTATTTGTTAGTAATAGTAGAGGCAATTTTCATAACCAAGTAATTTCTACAATGCAATAACATAATTGCATGCATTATTACCTTGATATAAGACATATATTTAGCCACATCCGCATGGTGATTGCACATTTTCATAGGCAGATCTTTTTTATGTATGGGAAAGCCATCAGGCATTTCTGCACTAGCTCCCTCGCCACTATTATTCTGAATCGATAGCTTCCTGCAAACACAAATAAATTGCATTTTAGATGAGAAACCTTATTCTTCGATAAGCTACTTCTGCCAAATAATTAAAAAAAAGAAAAAAATGTAGAAAAATTTACATAAGTACCACACAATTCTTATGGATTTACATATCTAACATCTAAAGATTGATATTTACATTTATAACACTTGGTGCTATAAAATTATGCATAAAAAGGTGCATTTAACATCTAACATTAGCAATAAGTAGCGATTTTGATGTGATTTTAACGATTTGAGTATTATGAATGTAAGTAAAAAAATCAAAGTTTAGGTGTTAGATATATAAATGCAAAATAATTGTGAGGAATGTATGTAAATGCCTCAAGAATGTAAGGCCTTCAGCAAAAGCTATGTTACCATGATGAATGCCATACATTTTATAATATGCTATTATGCAACTCAACATGGTTTGCATGTTGTTCATGCCTATTGTAGTCATGGGCAAAATATTTGGCAACTTGGACTTGGGCAAAAAATGCTATTTCAACTGAGGAAAACTTCCTGGATGGACTTGGATTAAAGCCCAAATATTTCCAAATTGGGCTAATATAACAAAAAGGACTGATACTTTACGAGGCATTGAATACAGAATGAAATAACCATAAAAATAGCGCGGCCATAGATTGCAAGTGATATAAAATGAGGGTCGACTCACAACAAATACTCTTTTTTGCTCTCTACCTCAACTTAGCTCACCTCAAAAAGAAATTCTTTTATTTATTTTTAGGGGCATTTACATACAAACCATCCAATTCTAATGTATATACATATCTAATACCTAACTTCACTTTTTACATTTATATCACTCAAATTATTCATATCACATTAATATACCCCTATTTTGACTTTTAAAAAGTGAAATACATCTTTTCATGTATAGATAAGGTGGCATATATGTAAAAAATTGAAATTTTGGTATTAGATATGTAATACATAGGATTGAGTGCTATGTATGTAAATATTCCTTTATTTTTGTCAGAATGGGTTCACTCTAGTAAAGCTGTTAGCCAGCATAAATATGCACAGCAGATTGTCACGAACTAACTTATCTCTAGTCACCCGTGCGGCTTTAACGTTATTTCTTGGCACTAATCAACCTAACAATACTTGGACTTGTAAGCACACAACACACTTGGAAGAAGAATAGGGAGAAGTATTGAAGAAAGGAACACTTCACTAAGAAAGATTACAATACTTGAATGCTTGGAGGCTTGAAATGTTTTCTTAGATGGTTACAAATGACGAGAGGAACTCTTATTTATAGTTTCATCTAAGTCCAAGGGAATATTCTAGAATAGCCAAGTTTCTAGATAATTCTACACTATTCTCTTATTTACATACATGACCCTAGATCCTTCTAGGTTATCCTTGAGTATCCTTGGAGATTTTCCTTTTACCTGTCTCTAGAATGAGGTGAAATCTTCTAGATATATATGGATTTCTCTCATCCATCTGGTATTCTCTAAAAACTTTCATCCTATGGTTGTCTTGCCAATTTCTAGAAGATGACACAGCGTGACACTTTCCCCCACTTAACCTCGCAATGGCCTCATTGCGGCTTCCTCTTGACCCTCGGACCAGCTTCCTTTGTTTGCTCATAGACTTGGTAAACTTGGGTTTTTCCTTGGCAGTATGCAGGAGAGGTGCCATGCTGGGAGACTTTATGGTTGGCAACTTAGTCCTTGGCTCCAGCCTAATGAGATAATTCTTTTCCCTCCTTGGTGGTTGTTCTTTTGGTAACTCTTTAAGAACCTCCACCACTTCCCTTGGTATACCTTCTTGGGGTTTTGTCTCTTCATCGGGGTCCTGAAGAACAACCAAGTAACTCCCCTTGTCTTTTGGAATGCCCTTCTTAAATTGCATGGCCGATAGCATTTTGAGATCCTGCCTATAAGTCCTTGTTACTGGTACTAAGAAAGCTTGATTCCCTTCCATGATGCACACGCTATTGGCGAAGGACATTGGGAACGCTCTTGTTTGATCCAAGAAGTTCATTCCTCAAACAACTTTAAAATCATGACAGAAAAGTCCAAGGAAACTGACCACGCCCCAATATTGGTCTTTACTCTTCTGGCTATTCCATGGATAGGTCTTTCTGCTGAATTGACCACCTTGATGGAGCCTCCTCTTTTAGTCATCTGCAAACACAATATTTTTTATTCCTCGGTGGAGATAAAGTTATGAGAATCACCCGTGTCTACTGTTTCTCTAGTGTTTTTCCCGCCTATTACAATCTCCACAAAGAGTAACCCCTTCGCTTGGGGTTTTGCTGGAGCTTGCATCCCATTCACCAGTTGTATAGCCCCTGCTTGTGTCGTCGTATTACCACCTCCTTCTTCCTTATGACTTGCAAGGAGAGAGTTTAGAGCATTCTTCTGAGGACAATCCCTTGCCCAATACGGTCCATCACAAAGGATGCACTGATTTTGTGGTTTAGTTTTGTCATTTTTAGGCTTCCATTTGTTTTTTGCTATGGATGAAGTTGCTTATGTTGATACTTGTCTTCCCTCTCTTTGACATATGTATTCTTCTTATCCTTTGGTTTTGTGGACTCACTTGAGTAATCAACTAAGCTTTCAACGACTGCAATGACAGTGGCAAGATCTTGCACTCCGCGCCTCTTAAGCTCAGTCTGTTCGCTGTTGGAGTCCGTCCATGAAGTTGAAAAGAACATCCTTGTTTGACATGTTGGAAATTTCAAGAACCAAGCTTGTGAACTACCAAATGTATTCCCGAATCGATCCCTCTTGCTTAAGCATTCGCAATCGGGCCCTAGCCTCATCCTCCACATTCTCGAGGAAGAATTGTCTCTTTAGCTCCTTCTTAAAGTCACCAAAGGTGGATATGGTGCACATACTTTTCTCTATATCTCCCTGCCTTCTTCTCCACCACAACATAGCGATATCTTAAAGATAAAGAGCTGCAAATTGTATTCTTGCCTCTTCACCCGTAATCCCCATCGCTCGAAATAATACTCAAGTTCCAATAAGAAGTTTTCCACTTCACTTTGTGCGCTCCATCAAAAGTCTTTGGTTTTGAAACTTCAATCCTCTTGACTTTGAAAGTATGTTAATTGGTGGGTGTCGCTAGTGCTTTCTTGCATAGCGAGATGCTTCCACGCATTTCCTCAAAGCTAACACATATGTCATTCATATTTTCTTCATTGGGTCTTCGCACCTCTTGGTGCTCCCCCATCAAATCCTCCTGCATCTTAGCCATTTGGTCCTTTAAAGACTCCTCCAGTTAGAGCATCATACATCTGTTCGTTGAATGGATTGTGATGTCATCCACGAGTCCACCAACCTTTTGGCCAAGATCCTCTATGTGATGTCATTCATTGCCTCTCCTCCATCCTAGCAAGACGCGAATCAAAGTTATTCATGCTCAACTTGGACCTCTCATGTGGTTTGAATACAGTTGGATCTCATTCCTCCTGAAAACCTCGCCCTTGTTGAGATGATTTCACATCAGTGGCTTCGGACTCCATCACGTGCTCTCTGACGTTTTTTGCCATACCTTCAAACTATGACTCTAACAACAACTGTCACAGACTAACTTATCTCTAGTCACCTGTGCAGTTTTAGTGTTCTTCCTTGCACTAAATCAGTCTATTCCTCACAATACTTGGGCTTGTAAGCACACAACACTCTTGAAAGAATAATAGGGAGAAGTAATGGAGAAAGAAACACTTCATTAAGAAAGATTATAACACTTGAATGCTTGGAAGCTTGGAAAGTTTACTTAGATGGTTACAAATGAGGGGAGGGACTTCTATTTATAGTCCCCTCCAAGTCCAAAGGAATATTCTAGAATTGCCTAGTTTATAGAGAATCGTACACTATTCTCTTATTTACATACATGACCCAAGATCTTTCTGGGTTATTCTTGAGTTATCCTTGGAGCTTTTCTTTCTACCATCCTCTAGAATGAGATGGAATATTCTAGATTTATATGGATTTCTCTCATCCATTTGGTATTCTCTAAAACCTTCCATCCCTGGTTCTCTTGTCGGTTTCTAGAAGATGGCGGAGCGTGCAAAGCGCTATATAAAATATAGATGAATGCTTAGCATGAACAACACACCAGAAAGAGAAGATTCACTTACTCGGCTTTGAAACTCAAGAAATATCCTTTATACTTTTAGACCTGGAAATGTACATACATATCACACGATTCATATATATTTACATATCTAACACCTTAAGTTTCATATTTACATTTATAGCAATTTGGTGACATAAACTCATGCATAAAAAAAAGTGTATTTCACTTTTAAAATGTTAATAATAATGGTATTTTATGCATGTAAATATTAAAATTTTGATGTTCGATATGCAAATATATAAGAATTTTGTGGTATGCACGTAAATGCACCTTATAAATATGATGGCCTAAATTACTTTACTTTCAATTTATTACAAAATCAAATCATTTTTAATTTTTATGGACTATGAAATGAAAAAAAAATGATTTTCCTACCAATTTTTCCAAAATTTTCTTAAAGGATAGAAAAATACCCTAAATATGTTATCAACTGAAAGAAAGGCAAACTGCAATTACAGCAAAGCGAGTTACAGAACGAATTCCATGCATGTTGCTGATGATATTTAGTTTTAAGGTCATGGATTGGAGCATATCGTTTGAGCTTGAGCTATGTAATACATATATTTCTTTCCTATAATATCTTCAAATTTCACTGTCAAACAAGGAAAGCAAGCTCCATCATAAGATCTCAGTAATGAAAAAATTGATTCCCTCACCATTTTAAATTATCTTTCGAATCGACCATAAGACATTGCAATTATATTATTGACTTATCTAGCATGTAAACAGTTCACAAGACTATGATTGATAGTTACTTTTTAACAAAAATAGATTTTTTTATTATTATAATTTATTTTTACTATAGATTTTTTTTTAAACAACGTTTTGATTTAAAGTAGTACCGAATGAATTTAACTTTACAAAAATAACAGTGGATAAAATGTAGTTAATTGTAACGATATTCTTTTATTTTTGGAGCGCATATGAACACCTTCATAATATATTAATGTTAAGAAAATGAACTAAGAAGTAGGACAGTGGCATTACTTTCTATACATCCAGTGGAGAAAGTACGATGAGATGAAAGCTCTCATGTAATTTCATATTCAAAGTTCTATGTATTTTTTTTTAGAAAGCCCAATGGCTAATATATTGAAAAGAAAATAGGATACATATAGATTGTGTGGGAAGACCCAAACATGACACCCTGCCACACGATAGTCATCATATGCAAATGGTTCCAAAAAGCGAAAATACGAAAAAATACATGAGAGACCTAAAAAAATGAAAAACCAAAAAGTGTCAAAATCCGAATTATTAGGTAACTAAAGAGCGACCCGATTTTGCCTTGCCTTACCTCTGCCTCTAGTTCTAGGGAAGGAGAGCTAATAAATTAGTGGGTTGAGTGTCATTGCCAGTAATAACCAATGTATCGTCCAATAAATTCCCGAGCTCGAGTCTGACTTCATTCTTCTTCTTCCTCCTCCCGGAATAGACTTGTCATTCCTCATCCAAAGATTGGCTCGTCTGATCAGTGGATTGGTCTAAAATGTGTCGGACATGTGTAAGTTCTTGAACATTAGAAGCAACAACTTGTTGTACAAGCTGATCTTTTATCGGATCAGGGGAGCAGGAGCATTCTCATGTGTCCTGGTAAGTTAAGTGGGTCTTCTTCAATAACAGTGAGTGGTATAAACACATTTATATTTGTACATGTAGTATGGTGTTCTTCATTAGGAACTACGGTGTTGGCACGGGGGATCCACAAGCAAATCCTGTCTTGTGGGAACTTCCTCCACAGATTGAGCAGATGTGTCCATAGCAATGGGGTTAGACCCCTCTTTGTTTGCTTGTTTGTTAGACCCCTCTTTGTTTGCTTGAGCTTTAGCTTTCAAGTTTGGATAAAGCCTGTGACAATTATCAATTGTATGCCCAAACATCTTACAGTGGATACAATAAAAAGATTTATGTTCCATGACAATTAGTTGTCAACATCCATTATGAGTTGTGCCCAGCCAGACTTCAGTAATATCAGGTAAGGTAATATCTCTTTCCATAAGTATTATGGCCACAGAAGGCCTGGTTAGGTTAAAGGTGGACAAATCTAGCTTCATAGGATCTCCAAAAATGGCTCCAACAAAATAAAGAATCTGATGATTAAAGAAATGCAATTTGAGACCAGGTAAATTAATCCATACCGGAATGGTAGGAGACTCATGATTTGGGTCAAAATCAGAAAACCACTTGAGTTACTTCATTGACTTGCCTGCAATGTTGAGATATTTTTTAGAGAAAATTTGAGCATAGTCTTCAGCTAGGGTTAACTGAATCAACACATGTCTCACATCCAAAAGTCTCACTTTCCAATTGCCTACAAGTTTGAGATCGTCAACACTCTTTGATACCTTCCACAGGTGAGTGCCCCACTGAAATTTCCCAATAAGAGCGAACTTGAATTTCTCAATTAGGGTTGAAATTTCTGAATCAGAGAAAAATAGTGTTGTCTTCCCACTCATATCTTCTTAAGAAAAGGGCAATTACTCGTACTATCACGACATTCATTGTAACTTGAGGGGAAGACAATAGTAGATTCTGCAAGATGATTACCCACCATGTGGGCAAAAGAAGTTTTTTCAGGATCAACCGAAAAATAAGGAAGCGCCATGACGACGATCCTTCATCCCGCCGATGGAAAAGCCAGAGAAACTAGACGTTCTGATCTGAAGCGCGACCAGCAGCGTCGGGTCGTCGAACCCGCGGAAGGCGCAGGACTGGTCGAAATAGCAGAAACGTGAGCAGCACAGCGTAGCTCGATTGGCCCTACAACAACACAATCGTCCCTACAGGCTCGACGAATCAGACGACGGACCACAATCGGCCCTACAACAGCGACCGGCCCTATAGGCTCGACAAAACAGACGTCGGAACAGAGGGTCGTACTCCCCTTCTTCTACGAGCATGTAATTAGGTAGCAGAGGCTAGGGTTTCGCCAGAGCCTCGACGATTCAATGATATATATTTTTTTTTCTGAGTTTTTTTCTCCCATATGTTCTACAAAAGAATATTTCATCAGATTGATAAGCCGATATGTGCAAGTTTTGAAGCATTCGGACATAAAATTAAGAATAGAACTGAGTTCTAGAATTTTCACATGTAGGAGAATTGTATCCTTCTAAAACTCACTAGCCAATCAACAATTACTTCAAATATAAATTAATGCTGTCATACCTTTAAAATGTAAAGTACTCCATGAAGTACCGAAAGATAAACTTTTAAATGATGCCTAAAACAAAAAATGAATTTCAAAAAAGACACATTATGACTAATATCAATGTTTCGCTGCCTAAATAAATAGATAAAATGATGAATAATCACCGGTACAAGACAGTCAGAAGGGAAAAATGCATTGAAATAGAAGAAGGATGAAAATGTGTCAGTTTCAATGATGCAACACAAGGCCCGCATCCGAAACCCAAGCCCAAGTTCATGACAAGATTCAAGTCAAGATTGCAATTAGACCATGCTAGCAAAAAATTTGAGATTAATTTTTTAATTTCATTTTTAGAATTAAATTACCTTTAGTAGATAGATATCCTCCTTTTGCTATCTTCTCTTAGTAATATAATAAATTTTCCTGATTTTAAAACTCATCTTGATTTGAACTTTAGATATGGTTGGTTTTATCATGCAACCATATTTTTATAAATAAGGATTTTAATGCTTGTAATTTTGTAATCCTATCATAAGCTGAAATGATAAAAATATCCTTTCCCTCTTCAACACATCTTTTCCAACTCCTTTCCAATCTCCTCCAAATCACCCTTTTTCTCTCCTCCTCCAAAAAACAAAAAAAAAAAAGGGATCAAATCCCGAGAACTCTAACTCTAATCCATGGGTTTCTCTCATGTAAAGAACAGTCTCTAATACTTGCTCTTTATAAACCCAAGAAAAATTAAAAGCCTCTCCTTCGGATTCCTAATCTTGCCCAAAAATATCTCGTATCTCTCTCAACTTCTCTAACTTCATCCATCCACAAGTCTAATTCACTCAAAAAGAAAAATAACAATTAAAAGAAAGTATTGAGAGTAAAAGGTGAAGATCAATAAGGGGATCTATCTCCATGGTTTTCTTTAATTTAATATCAAAGCAATCCGCCAAAAGATTAAATTCTAGTTATTTCCTCCTACCATAAGATAATTTTTGGGTTTCTCTCTTCTGCCATAAGGCACAATTCCTACCACTCCCTCTTCATAAATTCAAAGAAAAACCAATAGTTTCTCCAAGGTTCTCCACACTTATCCCAAAATTTACCTTATTTCTTTCTCAACCTTCCTCATACAAAAGCCATTTTCGCCCTCTCTTCAATAAGGGTGACTTTAAGGAGAAAGCAATACATTCAAAGACACTATTGATAAAAGGGGAAGATAAAGACAATGTACACTGAGATCTCCATCAATTTTGTATAAAGCCCAAACTCCATATGAAAAATCATATTCACCAAATTGGTATCGAAGCTAACCAAACATTCGACAAGCTATTCATGGCTTAACTCGGTTAGAGTTCGTTCATGACCATTTGGTTAACTAATCTTGAACATTTCCATTAATATTTGGTCGTTCAATGAACAAGCTCGAAAAATTTTAAGTTTGATTCAGTTATGATCATGAACATGATTTAAAGCTCATTAACGAGCCATTATGAAACTCTTAAACAAGCTTATTAGGAAGTTAGATTCAATTATGATCATGAATAATATCATTTAAAGCTCGTAAACAAACTTTTTGCTCGATTCTAACTTTGTAGCTATATATTCCCACATAATTTGGGCGTTGAACTTAGTCCTATTTAAATTGTAGTGATGAGCTTTATGACATGAGCTTGTAACCTATGTGAGGGTGTGTGGATGGTTCGAATGAATGCTCCTAATTATAATATCATTTTTTAAGCTCAATAAGTTTGGTATAATAAGCCTCAGCTAAAATATCAATCAAGCTACTCGTTTAATACTCAATAATACAAAATGAATCAACCTTGAAAAACATGTATTTAACTGAACCAATCTTGAAGACCATCACAAAAACTTGAATTGAGCTCAAGCCAAGCTCAAACATGATTTAGGAAAATGAGAAACCCAAACCTCCAGCTCAACTCGGCTCAGTTTATTTGCAGCCCTATATATTTATACAATCCCAAGAGAGTTTGAAATAGAAAACATGCAAAATCAAAATAGAATGATTATAATAATACATGGTTTGATGAGTAGACAAAATAATAATTATAGAATAGTTTCAAAAGTCCATGAAACAATGAGGTGGCATGAAGTGATAAAGGAAGGTGGAGGATTAACAAGCTTGATGGAAAATTGGAGGTGGAATTGAAGAAAATCGATATTTCCCCAATAACTTGAAAGGAGAAATTGAATCATTAAAACTTCAATGAACACTATTTTTCAACTATGACTAACCATGAAAGAATAAACAAATCTGAAAGAAAAAAAGAGATGCAGTGTTGTTTCTCATAACTAAATTGGGTCATAGTACTAACCTAATCATGTTTCTATTAGGATATAAAAGTGATTTATTTAAAATGCTAATCAAAACTTAACTAGAAGAGCTTTATAAATTATCACCAGATATATTAAACATAAAAAAAAAAGACAAAGCAGATAAGACAACCTCCAAAACTTCTCCGGATCTTCACAGGTTTCTGATTTCTCCTTCAACATTCTGAACATTGAAACCATGCTGTCACAGACAAAATACAATATTCAAAATTGAAGAAGTTGAAAGATACAAGGTTCCACAAAATCAATACAAAGAGAAATAAACATACTTAGCATGGTACTTATTTATCTCCAAATTATATTGTTTCTTACTCAACCTGGTTTGCCGTTCCTTTTGAAGAAGAACATCTGGATGTAGATCACCAGAGCAAAGTAAGGTAGACCTGGCAATATATATGGAGTTCTTTGTATCAAGGATAAGACCAAAGAAAAGCATTCCAAGTATTAAGTAGCAATTATCAAGCTACATAAGCCTTCAATGATAACTGAAATAAACCTATAAATCAAAGATAATGATAATAAGAGCAAAACATCATTTCAAAATGAAATTCAAGCTTTACTTCAACCATATGGTCCATATTAATGTCCAATGAAATAGATTTTCAAACTAAAATTGAGCATCATGCAAAATATAAGCATTTTGAAAAATCATTTAAGCATTCTAAGCAGAGAAAATGTTCAGACTTGCATATCATAAGAAGTAATGTGCAAATCTTGTAAAGTTAGGAATAGTTTGTGTATATAACCCCTCACCACTCGATATTCACGAGAGCTCATCAACTGTGCACTTCTTTTTCAAACCACAATTAGCCAATCTTTGGAAAAAAAAAAACCAATTAATCTGCCCAACCACAATACCACAATATTCAAGTGTTAAGAAGTATCCAAAAAATAATATATGGATACAAGCCCATATGAAACATTTAACTAATGTACCTTTCCAATTCTAAACTATCGTAATTCTAAATTTCAACCTAGTTTCCTTAATAATCCATACTGCACAGCACATTGATAAGTTAATTCCATGATTAATCACATATCATCATCAATGTTAGTAGCTTTAAACCAAATATTTAAAGTCAATTTGCTAAACCTTCATTCTCCATTTATTTAAGAGATACATAAGGTGATGTGGGCTCACCTGAGGATCTGAACAGGCTGTTGAACCAGTTCAGCTAGGGAGCCTCAAAGGGTGCAGGACGGCCCTTGTCTTTGGGCTAGGATTGCCGCCCAAGTGAGGGGAGGCCCCACTTAGTTACTCTATTATTTATATGTTGCTTTCTCTATTTTAGGGTCAGTTTTTGCTGAGATTTCTGTTTGGAAAGCTGTCGGTGTCTAATTTTCCCTTTCTAGGTTGTATCCGACGGCAAAAAGGTGCTCTGGCTATAACTTGTCTCGAGACGGTGATTATCCTCAACTTTTCCCAACCCCCGCAAGCTTCCGCTCGCTCTCGCCATCATTGAACTTGTTGCCCCCCTTCTCAGTCACCAATTCCTGCGCCTGTCGTCATTACACCCCACATCAGCCCCTTCCCTGCCGCCACTTCCCAGACAACCATTTGACTACTGTCCAACCAGCGTTCACCACTGCCATCCTCACCCTAAGTGTTGTTTGTGTTTACTGTCGTTTATTTCCTATTTTGAAGAGTATTCATTGTAATCTTTTGAATTTCAGCAATAATATTACATTAATATTGTGATTTGAGTTAACTCTGATATCATTTAACATAAGAGCTGGCCTAACCCTTGTCCAATCCCAGGGTTTCCTAGCATCCGTCTTACCTCCTCCACAAAAAATTTTCTTTCCTATCTTCAACCGCCCTTCCAATCCCCAAACCCTAATCATGTCTCTAAGGGGATACATGTCAGAACCCTACCCAGGACAAGATATAGCGAGAGATTAGTCGGCTTTAATCAAAGGCCTGCGCCTCCTGTCACTACACCCCACATTAGCCCCTTCCCTACCACCACTTAAGACAACCATCTGACTACTGTCCAACCAACGTTCACCACTACCATCCTCACCCTAAGTGTCGTTTGTGTTTATAGTCATGTATTTTCAGTTTCGAAGAGTGTTCAATGTAATCTTTTGAATTTCAACAATAATATTGCATTAATATTGTGGTTTGAGTTAACTATGTTATCATTTAGTATAGGAACTGGCCTAACCCTAGTCCTATCCTAGGGTTTCCTAGCATTTGTTTTACCTCCTCTACCAAAAAATTTCTTTCCTATCCTCAACCACCATTCCAATCCCCAAACTCTAATCATGTCACTAAGAGGATACATGTCAGAACCTACCCGGGACAAGATATAGCGAGAGATTAGTCGGCTTTAACAGAGGCTTGCAAAGATTGACGATGAAACACTGGGGGAAATTACATTCAACCCTAATCAAGAAAGTCGAAGAGCAGAAAGAGGCAAGAATTTGCATCCCTTCCATAGGGATGACCTCGGTTATGAGAAAAATTGACCATGACGCTTTGGAATTCAGTATCAGACCGAGAGAGGAAGCCACATATGGAGGACACCGAGATTTTAGCATCAAAATGAATCTACCGAAATTATATGTGGGAATGGGTCCAGACGAATTTATCGACAAATTGCAATCAATTGAGCAGATTTTTTAGTATAAGGAAGTGTAAGAGAATACACATGTATAACTAGCAACCATCAAGTTGAAGAAGAACGCCTTATTGTAATAGGAAAACTTGTAGAGGCAAAAAAAGAGAGAAAACAGTGATAAAATTAGCAAGTGAGAAAAGATAAAAAATGGAGAGGAAATATCTACCACCTCATTGTCGTCGAGATATGGTTCTGACACTCCACCACTAGCAACTGAGAGACCTATTAGTGGAGTAGTTCACAACGCAATCTGACCAGTTGCAGATGAAGTGTGAGTTGGTTGAGCCAAAGAAACACAACTATAGTCCATTATCCGAAGGCCTAAAACCTGTTTTCAGCAACGTTGTGCGGCTATAGCATTATTGATCACCAAGACAGACATTAGCCCTAAAAATGGAGATAGAATAAACAAAGCAGGCAATCAGCACCAGTCTGACAGCCAACCGTAGTTGGAGACACCAACACGCCTCAGGGAGTTGAGAAACTTAGTTCGGATAAGGACAGAACAACCTCAAATGAGAAGAAAACCAAAAAGAGTAGCACGCCTACTACAGTTCCAACCCGAAAATGTTTTAAATGTCATGGATTTGAGCACATCGCCTCTAGTTGCTGAACAAGCCGAGTTGTGTCTTACCGAGCAGAAAAAAGTGGAAAGGGTTAGCAATGAGGTGGCGGTTGAGGAACAAGGTGAGGTGTATCATTTTCCATCTGATGAAAGCAAGATGATCATAGCTCGACGGGTCCTACAGACTAAAAATATGAGGGATCTGCAGTAGCTTCGCCACAATATATTTTACACCCACTGCACAATGAACGGGATTGTATGCGGTCTCATCATTGATGGAGGAGCAGAAAGAACGTGGCATCTACACAGATGGTGGAGAAATTGTGTCTCATGACTTAGAGACATTCCCAGTCATATTCTCTGATGTGACTGAAAAAGTAGAGCAAGGTTGGCATTGCAAGAGGTGTCTAGTGAAGTTATTGATTAAAAGTCAGCTACAGGATCAGGTGTGGCATGACGTAATTCCCATGAAATTTTATCACCTGTTGTTGGGAAGATCGTGACAATTTGACCATAATACACAACACGATGAATTCAGAACCACCTACCCATTCATCAAGGAGGGGAAGCGCATCATCCTTCTTCGGAGAAATTCAAGATCACAAGTGCCCTTGCCATCCAAGCAACATCGGTTGGATCAATTTTGGTGATGATAAAGGATGATAAAATTGAGACGTTGATTCCAGACATGAGACAATTGTGACAGAGAGCATTTCAAGACATCACAATTGATACCCTATCAACATGGCCACCACCATTCATGGAGGCTCGAGTTAACTCGTTTCAAAATAAGTTGAGCCGGCTTTTGATTACTTTGGGAGAAAGTGCAACCAATAATGGAATCTAAGGGCTGCTAGGACAACAAATGAAAAACCAGAATCTTCCTCAACGAATGAAGTCGAAGCTCCCCCACCACGAGAGACTGGCGCGAGTCTCGCCTGGGGGACTAAACCGGCTGTTGAACAGCTTTCATAACAGAGCCTTAAAGGGGGTTGGTCGGCCCTCGGCTTTGGGCTAAGGTTGTCGCACAATTGAGGGGAGCCCCCCTTAGTTATCTACTACTATTTATATGTTGTTTTCTCTGTTTTAGGATCAATTTTTATTGAGATTTTTGTTTGGACAGTCGTCGGCGTCTAGTTTTCCCTTTTTAAGGTTGTATCTGACGGCGAGAAGGTGCACCGATTGCAACTTGTTCTGAGGTAGTGATTATCCTCGACTTTTCCCATCCCCCACAAACTTCCTTTCCCTCTCGCTATCATTATTGTCGTACAAGCTGCAATTCGCCCAAAAACCAGCAGTTTTGTTGTCTACTACAACCCCAAACCCTTCCCCTTCCTGTTACCTTTCCTCCCTCCCTTTTTCCCAGTTGCAGTCCCAACCCCTCTCCCGTCAGCAAATTGACTGCTACCTCTCTTGCTTTCCTCCCTACTGTAACCACCCCCCCCCCCACCCCCCCTACTTCACACTATATTCTT
>NW_018165040.1:2656795-2693030 GCF_001263595.1 Phalaenopsis equestris
TATTTTTCTAAAATTATATATATATACGTAAATTAAAAAGTCCTTCCGAAGCGGGCGACGGGATTTCGATTCCGGCGACCGACAGCTTCTTACGGGCGACCCCCAAACATTTACACTCTTTTCCCCCTTTTAAGCGCCGACACTCTATTACGGTCGTAACCTGCTCACCACATATTGCTCCAGCTAACCTCTTCACGTTCCCTGTAATCTGCTGGTTCCAAAACCTCCCGACCGCCGATTCTTGTGCCAACTATCACTGCACCCCAAACCAGCCCCTCCTCCCCTGCCGCCAATTCCAAGCCAACCAACCGACCGCTGTCCAACCAGCATTCATCACTGCCGTCCTCACCCTAGGGGTTGTTTTGTTTGTTGTCGTTTATTTCCTTCCTTGAAGAGTATTCGTTGCAATCTTTAGAATTTCAGTAATAATATTGCATTTCTATTGTGGTTTGAACTAACTCCAATATCATAAGGCTAAACTATATTATGTGAAAATATTTTTGTTTAAATTCTAGCCATGTAACCTTTGTGTCTAACCCTTTTCTTTTGCAATTGCCTAAAGCCCTTAAACCTGCTTTATATACCAAGTATCACTAAAATATAATCATTATCCAACCATCCCTCCTTTTCCCTCGAAAAATATTATAAAACTCTCATTGTCACACTCAGCTTGGTTATATAACTTCTCTATTCATATAGATTGTATGTTTAATTGTATTTTATAAAATATATTATTAAATCTCCAATACAGTGCCATATTGCATAGAACCCAAGAGAAAATTCTCTGTAGCAATGATACAACTTTAATTTTAGAAATATATTATCATTTGCATCATCCTTCCATATAATAGATCCAAGGTACTCATCTGTCACACCGATGAATTGATCTCCCAACAATACTAATTGATAATATAGTCAATTCATTATAAAAAAAAGGTTTTTACATACATGCAATCTTTGTGAGAAGGGTTTGGGTAATGAAGATGATTTGAGACCCTATGTGAATGCTGGCAATTCATGGTTTGTGGTTCGATTTTTACGAAATGTTAGCCACTGTGAAAAGCTTTTTAGTTTTTCCTTTCTTTTTTGTTTATTTATTTATTTATTTTTTGTCTAGTGTGCCTAGCTCAGTTGGGGTGTTTCCCTCTATTTTATTTTTGGTTCAATAAGGGCAGACTTGTTGCTCTACTTGTCGGTTGGTTGGTGATTGCCCTCTTTGTTGGATTAGGCAATGCTATGTTAGTGGTGATATTTGTAGTGGTGGTGTGACTGTTGTGCCATGATGGTGGTGCTGTTGGTGTTGTTTTGTCATGGTGGTGGTGCTATTGGTGTTGTGTGTGGATGTTGAGGGTTGTGATGTCGTGTCATGGTGGTGGTGATGTTGTGCCATAGTGGTAGCAGTTGTGGTAGTGATGTTGATTGTGTGTGGATGTTGGTAGTAGTTTTTTGGTGATATGGTGGTGGTAACATAGTGGTGTGTGTGGATGCTGATGATAGTTTTTTGGTGATATGGTGGTGGTAGTGTTTGTGATGATGTTTGTAGTGGTATTGTTGATGATGGTTTATTTGTGTAGTGTTTGTCATGTTGTTGGCGGTAAAGTTGTGTCATGGTGTTTGTAGTGGTATTGTCTGTGAAACAACTTTCGTTGGGGATCCATGGATCGACCGTCAGACTGATACAACATGGTACTCGACATGGCGGACAAAACCAACCAGATCAATCGAGAATATCATCGGGGTTACATGACCTAGCACGGTCTAACCCCCAAGGGTGCTCCAAGAGAGCTAGCGAGGAAATTCTCATTGGGGATTCTCCCATCACTTAGCAAAGTAGTTTTGTTGGGGAGACATCAAATATTCCAATGTGGACATGGACCAGCTGAGCGACTGATACAAAAATGTCATTTGATGGGGGCGGACAAAACCAACCAAACCAATCAAAAATATCATCTAGGTGGATTCACAAGTCCAAATGTAGGGTGCTTTAAGCAGCACTAGCGAAGTAAGTCTCGCTAACAGGTCCCTCAGAACAAGTGAAGTACTTATCACTGGGGAGAGCTCAACGGATATTTCCTGCAAGAACTTACTAAGCCAATTCTCGTCGGGGAAAATACTAGGGCAAACGTCAGACATCAAAAGTGGCTCTGACGAAGGACATGGATTGGACGGATAATAGACAAAGTCTAGAACCGATACGACATGTCGACTTGACAAGACAATGAAAATTGACCGAGTCAGGAATATCAAACAGGGTGGACGATTAGAACATACCAATCTTATATATGATACTGCTACCGGAGATTTAGTAAAATGAATTTCGCTGAGAAATTGCTGCAGTGTCCAAGAATGGCTGGTCAAAACATAACTTTCCAACCACAAGGGTATGTTGCTCTCAGGCTGACCCAGAAAACATCCCCAGAAAACATCCCTCAAAGGGGAAAACACCACCCTCATTTGAAGTGAGTGGAAAACTCTAATTCGGACCCACACGGGGTGCTCAACTGAATAGAACTGGTGATGAATGAAGCATAGTTTTCCCGCACAAGAAGATATCAATCGAACTTGATCTTAGTCAGTCGAGACACCTGAGAAGGATTGGGCTAAATAGAGTGCAACAACCAAATGATGTTTAGCCATAAGGCACAAACCAAAACATATCCCATAAGAGGAACTACACCACACTCATCTGAAGTAGGTAGAGAGAATTAGAACGTGAGGTCCAGATATAAAAAAAAAAATATAAAACGCTCCAACATGCAAAGGCACACGAGAAGAAAAATAAAAGGAAAGCATCCCAAAAAAATAAAGGTCAAATGTCGTTGGATCGGGAACATAATCCGGGAAAAACAGTAAAAGCAGTCGAACTCCGCATTTATATACTCAATCCTAAGTCTATAAAAAAATGTAAAATTCAGACTTAAGGTACAGGACATGAGTTGCTGCTCCTGGTCCATGTCACATGGTTCGGTATATCATCTGCCTCGAAACTCGTGTTCGTACCTTATTTCTGATACAGATTCTCCTAGAACTCTATCAAATATATTTGAAATAGAAAATAAAGACTCGACTTGCATAAAACAAGCTTTAGCAGGCAGGCCAAGCATCGTAAAAATAACAAGCCGTGTCTTATAATTTGGAGAGCTAAAGAGCACCTGCAAGCAAAGGATTAGAAACCATTACATGCTCCCCCATAATAACACATGTGTGAGTATGCATAAAAAGGCACGGCACTTGCAGTCGCCCTAATATACTATCACATATAAGAAGCATGCAAGCACATTGAAAAAGGCGAGGTGTCACATGGCTAGTGCAAGCCAACACTGCACACAACAATAGTCAGAGGTGTTGAAAATACTACCTAGCATCATAAACTCTAACCTAGCACACCATCTAATGACAAGTGCATCAACCTAGTATCTAAGTATGGGTAAGTCTGGATATGATATGACTTTGACGGGATCGTCATGCCGGCCCCATCCTAAATATCCAAATAATAAAAAGGGTGTCACGAAGAGAGTTAACACAAGTTAGATTCAATAGATCTTTAGCACAGTCATACTCATGTCAATCCCGATGACTTAAATCGTATTGCTCATTGGGATCGACCCGGCAAGCAATGCTCGTTAAGGCATCGCGACCAACACGGGAGTCACTCTCCTAATGGGTCTGACTCGTTATCCATGTAGACATGCAAATGCAAGTGATGAGTATACCATGGGGCAGGGACTCGAACAAAGATGGGTATGCCATAATAGCAACGGTCCGAAGAGGTATGTCGAAGCGGCAGTGATCCAACGGAATAGGCATGCCAGGATGACAGCGGCCCGAAGAGGATGGGCATGTCGTGGTGGTAGCGGCCCCAAGAGGTATGCCGAGAGTGTAGTGACCTGTAAAGGGTAGGCATGTCATGGCGGCAGGGGCCCAAAAAGGGTAGGCATGCCGTGGTGACAGCGGCCCCAGGAGGTATGTCAATAGAGCAGCGACCTGTAAAGGGTAGGCAAGCCGTGGCGACATGCGCCCGAAGAAAATGTGTAACTCAAGCATATGATCATAATCATGCAGTCAGACAAATGCGACATAGTGCAGTAATACAATCATACATATGTACTACAATATGCAAAGATGCAAACACACATGGAAGACAGTACCGGGTCGAAGAATCCGGTCCAGCCAAAGTATCATGCCAACCGACTCGGGGAAGTCGGATGAAATGAAGTGGGATGCCCGTCGAGCCTAGGCGGTCGTTCGAAGAGAAGTGAAATGCTCGTCGGGTCGGGGTGGTCAGTTGGAGCAAAGTGAAGCGCTCACTGGGTCGGGGCGGCCGGTCGGAGCGAATTGAAGTGCTTTACAACATGAAAAATGCAACATGCAGACATACACATGTAATAGGGAGTCATTCCCGTTCTAATGACCTCACCGGGAAACCTAAGGTCAATATATAGAAAAATAGTGATTGTCGTCTTTGCTTTGGCGAATCGGGTATGCCCATCTTTGTTCGAGTCTCTGCCTCATGGTATGCTTATCACTTGTGTTTTGCCCAATCATTTGCATTTGCATGTTCACATTGATAGTGAGCCAGACCCGTTAGGAGAGTGACTCCCGTGTTGGTCGTGATGTCTTAACTCTTAACGAGCATTTAACGAGCATTGTTTGTCGGGTCGATCCCGATGAACAATGTGAGTTAAGTCATCTGGATTGACACAAGTATGACTGTGTTAAGGAATTATTGAATCTAACTTGTGTCACCCCTCTTCGTGACAACCTTTAGATCCTTCGGATCATTAGGATGGGGCCGACATGACAACTCCCCCAAAGTCATACCATACCCAGACTTAACCAACACTTAGATATTTGGTTGATACACTTGTCGTTAGATGGTGTGTTAGGATTGGGTTTAGGATGCTAGATAGTATTTTCGACACATCTGGCTATTGTTGTGTGATGTGTTGTCTTGCGCTTGTCATGTGTCACATTCTCGCATTTTTTGGTGTGATTGCATGTTTCATGTGTGTGATAGTATATTAGGGCGATCTTCTGCAAGTGTCGTGTCGGTTTATACATACTCACACAGGTGCTATTATGGGGGAACATGTAATGATTTTTGATTCATTACTTGCAGGTGTTCTTTAGCTCCCCCAATTATAAGGCACGGCTTGTCATTTTACGATGCATGGCGTGCCCGCTAACACTTGTTTTATGCAGGTCAAGTCTTTATTTTCTATTTCAAATATATTTGATAGAGTCCTAGGAGAGTGTATCAGAAATAAGGTGTGGGCACGGGTTTCGAGGCGAATGACGCAACGAACCATGTGACGAGGACTAGGAGCAACAGCTCGTGTCCCATACCTTAAATCCGAATTTTACATTTTTGTATAGACTTAGGACCGGACATGTAGATGCGAAGTCCGGCCGCTTTTACTGTTTTTCCTTGCTTAGCGTGAGCTTCGAAGCATTAAGACCATCTCATACGAAATTATCACCTTTTAATAAATTATGCCCCAGATTCATGATAATAAAGTGAAACTCCTTTCATCAAGAGTCTTCTTGGGTATTCTCCAAGATGTAATTAACCAGTAGGAATACGTTCCTCTGGGAGACTTTTGACAACAGAACAAAAATGTTCTTTTTTTGGTTCTCTGGTTACGCGTGACTTATATAGAGATTCTGCTCATGGATGTTGTTTTCTGAGGTACTTCGATTCAATTTTGTTTGGACGTATACTCTCGACCCATCACACGAGGATTACCCCTATATAAGTCTTTCGTCTCTTTTATTTTTGAATTTGTTTGTCTATTTGTTATACGTTATTTTGTTATTCGATTTCCCTCCTCTTCGAGTCATTCATTTGATTCGGAAGAGAGATTTATTCGAATAGAGAAATTATACGACGATACATAAATAGACAAGTTGGCGACTCCGAGATCTAAAAATAATCGAGAAAAACAAGCACGTAGGAGAAGTTGATCGAAGAAGAGATTGACGAATGCAAAATTCATCGTCGAGTACGAGAACTTCGTCATCGAGCACGACGGGAAAGCCAAAGGATCAAACCAGGGTTTCGCCATCGGGCAAAACCCTAGCGGAGCAGCCCGCCACCGACGCCATTTTAGATATGTGTGTGTGTGTGTGTGTGTGTGTGTGTATATATATATTAAAGGTTGATAGTCTGACCGATAGGCAGACCTCCTTTCCAGAAAAATGTGCAATTTGATCCCACGCAAGGACCCAAGGGACTTACATCAAAGGCCGCAACCAATGAGTCAAGCTAAGGTGCGCGCTCGCACACACGCACACACACACACATATATGATAAAAAAAGATACAAATATGGCTAATTAAACTAAAACCCAACTGAAAACAAGCCAAACCTCAATAAGAAAACTAAACTATATGAACAAAAATTAAGAAAATGCATAAGAATAATAATAATAGCTATATATGTTTTAAATACTCACACACATACATATATTTATGAAAAAACTTTATTTAAAAAATAGCTATTTTAGCTGCCAACGCTTTTCCGTAATGACATTGCCCTTGCATGATGCGATCTATAACAAAAGAAGGCCAAGTGACCTACATTTTTATTATTTTCTTTTACTGATTAAGGGAGAAGCCTATATTGTATTTATGGTCGTGGAAGAACGCTTTTTAAGGACCACGATGAGGCTTTCTTGATAAGATGAGAAAAATCTTTTTGATTGTGGTGCCTTACACACTCCCATACACAATTTTAATATATGTGATAGGGCCCAACATATTTTCTAGTATCACTTTCATGAGGGTCGGGTCAAAATGACCTACCAAAATTTAATCATAATATTGAACCAAAGTTATTACGACGTAGGAGTCATTCTGCAGGAGTGCCACTGCGACCCCATTGCAGTGCCACGTGCATTCGCGGCTCAACCAGTCAAGGAGGGTCAGTCAACACTTCCCCTTCGTCGATTTTCATCGTATTTGGAACGGGGTCCACTCCTAATTACTTTAAGATTATCTATTTGTTAGTTATACGTGTTTAGGGCAGTTTTGTGTATGTTTTTGTTTAGAAAAGCCATCAGCTGCCGATGTTCCATTTCTAGGGTTGTATCCGAAGACGAGAATGTGCTCCACATGTAACTCATTCGAGGTGATAACTATCTCCCAAAGTTTAAGTGATACTCCGATTGTAGTTCAACCTTGCGGGGATATTTATTTTCGATTTCCCTTCTCCCGCAATGTTCCTTTTGCCTCCAGCTCGCTGCCACCTTGGTTGTGGTTTCTATTGTCACTCAGAAACTGCCTCCTTGTTGTTTCCCCGGAGTTAACCATCACTCTCGGTTATTGTCTTCTTGCCGCCAACCCTTCCCAGCTGCTATCTCATTGTTTCCAGCCCTCCCAGCTACTGCCTCCTAGCAGCCGGCACTTCCCCGTTGTTGTCTTCTTGCCACCATCCCTTCCAACTATTGTCTCCTTGTCTCCTTGTCTCCATCCCTCCCATATGTTGTCCTTAGTCGCCAAACCACCCCAACCACCTTTCTTTCTCCAACCACAGCCCCCTAATTGCAGTCTTCCTTCCAACGTTGAACCACGCCCCTAGTTGAGGGTCTGTGTTGTATATTTGTTATTGTATTTTCTTTTCGTTGCGATCTTATAACCACTTATTTGCTTCGAGTAATAATATTTATTTTTTTGTTGAAGCTTGAGTTAGCTATGATATCATTTGGTATCAGAAATAGCATAACTCTAGTCCTACCCTAGGGGAGAAGCCTTGTTTGTATGTATGCTCGTGGAAGAACACTTTTTAAGGACCTCAATATGGCTTTCTTGATAAGATGAGAAAATTTTTTTTGATTGTGGTGTCTTAGGCGCTCCTATACACAATTTTGATATATGTGATAGAGCCCAACATATTTTCAAGTATCACTTTCATGAGGGTTTGGTCAAAAGAGATACCAAAATTTAATCATAATATTGAACCAAAGTTATTATGACATAGGAGTCGTTCTGCAGGAGCGTCATATGCGACTCCATTGCAGTGCCACGGCGTTCGCGGCTCAACCAATCGAGGAGGGTCGACCAACACTTCCTCTTCCACCCCTCATTACTTTAGGGTTATCTATTTGTTAATTATGCGTGCTTAGAGCAGTTTTTGTATGTTTTTGTTTAGGATAGCCATCAGCTGTCGATGTTCTTCTTCTAAGGTTATCCGAAGAGGAGAAGATGCTCCAACTGTAACTCATTTGAGATGGTGACCGTCTCCCAAGGTTTGAGTGATACTATAGTTCGACCTTGAGAGGATATTTATCTTCGATTTCCCATCTCCCGCAATGTTCCTTTCGCCTCCAGCTCGCTGCCACCTTCGCTGTGGTTTTTATTTTCGCCCGGAAACCGCCTCCCTGTTGTTTCCCTGGAGTGGCCATCACTCCCGGTTATTTTCTTCTTACCGCCAGCCCTTCCCAACTGCTAACTCCTTGCTTCCAGCCCTTCCAGCTCACTGCCACCTTCGTAGTGGTTTCTATTGTCACTCGGAAACTGCCTCCCTGGAGCTGGCATCATTCCCGGTTATTATCTTCTTGCCGCCAGCCCTTCCCAACTGCCATCTCCTTGCTTCCAGCTCTCCCAGCTACGACCTCCTAGCAACCAGCCCTTCCTAGTTGTTGTCTTCTTGCCGCCACCCTTCTAACTATTGTCTCCTTGCCGCAATCCCTCCCATATGTTGTCTTTAGTCGCCAAACTACACCAACCATCTTTCAATCTCCAACCACATCCCCCTTATTTCAGTCTTCCTTCCAACGTTTAACCAAGCGCTAATTGGGTGTTTATGTTGTATGTTTGTTGTTGTATTTTCTTTTCGTTGCGATCTTATAAATGCTTATTTGCTTTGAGTAATATTTTTTTTTTTTTTCATTGTAGTTAGGGTTTCTAGCACACCATAGCAGGTACTTGGGAGACCTGAAGCAGTTTAAGTTGAAGTGTGAGTCGAACGAGACAGGAGGTGTCTCGTGTAGTTCCTAATTAGGAGCTAGTTGCAGGATCAGATTTGGTGCAATGTGGTGCCCATTGATGTTTGTCTCCTTTTGTTAAGGAGACCATGACAGTATGATTGTCAAACTCAACATGATGGAAACAAGAACGCCTACTCATTCACGAAAGATAGAATGTGCATCGTCCTCTTACCTTATGCAGAATCCAACGTTATTGGTGCTCATGTCAGAAGAGAAATGTCGAAAGGATCAATCATGGTGTTGACAAAGGACCGCGAGACAAGAGTCAGTTGCATCTAATACAAAGGGAGTTTTAGGACATTCTGATTGATAGCTTATAATCAAAGTTGCCACCATTCGGGAAGATTTTGACTTCCATCAATTCAAATCTGGTTAAGTCAACTTGGGTTTACTTGGGAAGATTGAGTAGTATATATGTGACACGCAAACCTAGATCAATTACTCCCCAAAGATTGGACCAATATGGGTCAATGCACACAAGCAGGGACAGCTCCTCGGGTGTTTTGGGAATATGTACAGCCAGCAGTGGGATCAAGTTACTCATACCAACGCAACTGAAGGCCCTTTAACCACGAGAGGTTATAGCAACTCTGCAACCTTCAACCGATAGAAGCTTCGACAGATGAGCTTGAAGCTCCCTCAACCCCGGAAGACTGACGTGGGCATCGTTCCCCAAGGTCGCCATCCGCGACTCCTACAATAGTGACGCGGGTGTTCGCAACTCGAATCGGTCCAGGATGGTTGGTTGGCACTTCTTCGTGGATTTCCCTCCTATTTGGAGCGGGGACCACTCATCTTTACCCTAGGATTATATATTTGTTGTTTCTGCATGTTTAGGGCAATTATGTGTATGTTAATTCATGACAGTTGTTGATTGTCAGTGTTCTTCTTCAAAGGTCCTATTCGAAGATGAGAAGATGTTACGGCTGTAACACGTTCGATATGGTAGCTATCTCACAAGGATCAAGTAGTGCCCGGATGTAGTTCGATCTTATAGGGATATTTATCTTCGATTTTCCTTCTCCCTCAATCTTTCTTTTACCTCCAGCTCGCCATCACTGTCATCATGGTTGCTACCCGTTGCTTCCCTGTTGTTTCCCTATAGCTAAACATCACTCCCAGGTGTTTTCTTCCTACCGCCAGCACTCCCAACTATTGTTTCCTTGCTGGCAACGCATCTCAGTTGTTGTCTTCTTGCCACCAAACCTTACCAGCTATTGTCTCCTTGCCACCAGCCCTCCCAATTGTTGTCTTCTTGCCGCCAGCCCTCCCCATACGTTGTCTTCTTGTCGCCAGCCCCATCTATAGTCCTTTTTTGCCAACCCTTCCATCTGTTGTCTGTTGCCGCCATACCGCCCCAGCCACCTTCCTTTCTCCAACCACAGCCCCCTTACTACAACCTTCCTTACACCTTTGAACCAAGCCCTAGTTAGGTGTTTGTGTTGTGTGTTTTTTGTTGTATTTCTTTATCATTGAGATCTTGTAACCGTTTTATTTGCTTCGAATAATAATATTTATCTTTCCACTGTTGTTTGGGTTCTGGTATCATGTTACTTTCTAATAAATAAGTAAAAAATAAGTGTTACTTTCTCGCCTTTTTTTGGCTTTTCATTTCAATATTTCACCTTTTTGTTGCTTTATTTTTTTTTCCCAATAGAATATGCATGATGTTCTATGGAATAAAAGTGAAATGAGAGGAAAAATAAAATGACAATTGTGCTTCATGAATTTCGCAACTCAAACTAGAAATGAAACTACACGCCTCCTCTCCATACACTACAAACTTTGGAATGTGTAAAAATGATATCCAATATACCCTTTTTTATAGCACTCATTTGCCCATGAGGGCACTCTTATGGGCAATCATATGAAGAAGATGAGATAATATTATTTTAAATAATCATAAAAAAAAATTTGTATACATGCAAATTTAAGCAAATCGAGAAGTTGATGAAAAATATTGATAGTTAAAAATTATTTTTCATGAAAAGACAATGTAAAAAAATGAAAAAAAGGAAAATAAAATAAAACTATAAATGAAATGAAGGGAAATCTTAAAAAGAAAAAAAAAACTAGAAAATTACCCAAAAAATAAAGATGAAGAAGATGCTTTGGGTTTTCTTGTATTTTTATTTTGCTCATTTCATAGTGCTAACTTTTATCTTATTGTTACAAGGAAAGGAATCGACATGGTTGCAACAAACAATTATCCAATTATAATAATGAATAATGAAATGGTATCAACCCAAGTTGAACTAGTCTTCTTTACCGAGATCTTGAAATGTGACAAGCATATTTTGAGCATTGCTAATAAGAGTAATTGCCCATAAAGACAAGCATATTTTGAGCATTTCCACAATGACGTGAAAAAATCTCAAAATATGCTTGTCTTTATGGTTAGGAGGTTAATTAACCATAAAGAATATGATTTGATTATCAAAATATCCAATTTTGAGCATTGCTAATTTGAAATAACTTCAAATTTGATCTTCAAAATTAACCTCCTAACCATAAAGACAAGCATATTTTGAGCATTTCCACAATGACTAGTTCAAATATTAGAATATCAAATTTGAAGGAGCTTTTTAACAAAAATATTTCAGCTCAAAGTCCACAATAAGCAAGATTTAGTGCCTTGGCAATGATGGGTGCAATCAAGTAAATACTAACCAAAGGAAAGTCCAATAACCCCATTAAAGCAAAAATAACAATTATATATATATTGACGCGGTTCCATGGCTCATAAATTGTGTGGGGAACACTTAAAAGGGTTAGGGAAGTTGTAGGATGGGTAATAGGAGTGGAAAATCTCATAAAGGTAATTTTCATGGGGTGGGATCACACCTAACCCGTACCGCAATTGCGGAATCCGCGATTCCGTGGGATTCTGTGAAATCTCAGCTCACACGTCATAATTATACCTATAATCGAAATTTATAAGTAATTGTTTTGCACTCAAAATGAACATTCATCTATCCTTCGCACTATTTTATTTTGATTGACAAATTTAAGTATAACCAAAACTTATAAAAAACCAATATCATAACCATTATTTCAATATGATCATGCCCAAAAACCTCATACTAATAAAATGTGACAAATTTCCTTCACGCTGCATAGTCATGTCTAAATATGCTTCAAAACCAAAATAACTGAATCAAGGGTCAAGCTCAAATGTTTTGAATAGCTAAATCTATAAACTGTGATACATAAGGCACACACAATAAAGGATGAAATCCTTCGTTAACTAGTTAGCCGTGAAATTCTCCCATTTTACAAAAATCATTGCCGGATCCACAAATCTCGTTAGATGATGCAACTCAAAATTTATGATAAGGATCCTCCAATCAGATTAGGTCATCAACTACATTCATTAACCAAATATAACAAGATTCATGATAACCTAAGAATTCATTAGCTTTGTCATAATTTCCCACACTATCTACTCTAAGCCAATAGTAGCATATCAGTATCTCCCCAATCCAAATTGCTACCACTAAAGAAAAGCATCATAGATCCTATAGACTAATTTTAAATGAAATATTTCATGAAAGAAGATAAAAACTATAAAACTAGACAGTCAAATTTTTTTATGAGGGTAAAATCTCTGGCAAGTGATATATCAACTAGCAAATCTATCTCTTGACAAATCAATCCATGTACCTACTCTTCTGCATACAAAGCTATGCTGTCGCTTGAACGCAATCAATCATAGAATGCAGATGCCTTTTTTGTCAAGGTTTTAAGAAATTTTAACATATCTTTATGTTGAAGTTCTAATTGAGCTACCTCAGTATCATGCTCAAATGAAAATAAATGCTTGAGCATAAAATTGTTTTTAATCAAAATACATTTACTTTAACAATACCTCCATCAGCCTTTGAGTTTTAGAAAATCAAAATACGTCAGATTAAGTTCTTTTTTTATGTTCATTGGGCAAGTATGCGCTATGAGATCCTTCCACACAAATAGCCAAAAAAAATGATCTAAGAGTCTAGTGTTGATGTCACACTTATGGTCAGAAAACTTAACAAAAAAGGGACATAACACATGTCAGCAAACTTACATTTGTACCATACAACGTGAAAAAATCTCAAGACAGAAAGACAACAATCACAGTTGCAAATAAATTAGGGTCAGTAATACTTGCCATTTGAGGAAAGAATTTCCAAAATTAATGTTCTCCCCACTAAGCAATGACTGAACTACTTTTTCGGTAGAATCACAACTAGGAAGGAACTCCATGAGAAGCTTTCTTTCGGATACAGATAGACAAGTCATCCAGACCTACGAAAAATAAACCAAATGTTTCAGCCCAATTGTAAAGGAGACACCTATTAGGTGTGAGTCTAACTGATTATTAATATTTAAGGGGAGGAATTACAATTAAAGTATCTATTCACCTTATGAGAAACCACATCCATTAGATTATCCAAATTGAATACTTCTTTGGGAAGAGAAAAAACATCAGCTAAACCAGAATGAAACTTAGGCGCCGAATCAACAAAAGGAGACATGTCTTTCCATGGTATCCCAATTTGCTCCCTTTTTGCCACTACTCTCTTTTGAGCATTATCCCATTCTAAATGTATATGTGATCTCAAGTTCAAAATATATTCTGATGAGTCTATTTTCTTTTTCTTCTTTCCGCGTAGCTCGTGCAAATTGGAACTTTCTAGACGCTTCCTTTGTCGACCAGCTGCCATTTATAGGCACAAAAATATTATCGCCAGAAGAGCTGAACACTGCTATCTGGTTCTCGACATCTACCATAACACATGCATTTTTGCAGGGTAGAAAACCATAACTGTGACAAAAGAAAGGGTTTGCCATCCATACCCAAAAAGTAATAAGAAAATTCAGCTTTGTGCTCTATATCTTCTAAATTAGAAAATAAAATCACAAAGAGAGAGATTAAAGCAGTATGAACAAAAGTTGTAATTTGAGGGTAGAGAAATTTATTTGCATCTTCGATTAGTAAGCTGGTATATGATATTTATTGCGAAAATAAAAAATACAAAAAAACAACTAAAACTTGGCTCTCCAAGAAAAAACAATATTAGTGTGCCAAAAAAAAAGGGAAAACAAGCTCTTTTTACTGTGGCATGCAAGCAACACGGTTACTGCATTACACTGATATCAAGATGCGCTAATACAAGATTCATCTCGTCTAAAAATTTTCATTTCCTAAAGGAAATCCAAAAGAACATTCCCTTGATCAAACCTATGGTTATGTTCATTTCCTCCTTTCAATCACTGACATAAAGATGTGCCTTGTCAGTTAGCTTAATCAGATTTTTCGACTATCCATGAATTAAACAGCCCGAAGAAATTTTGGATAAGGTTTCAAAAATAGGAATTGGCTCCTATTTTTTTATAGATATGACTCCTTAAAATGTGACATTTTAAGCTTGATGCTGGTAAGGCCATAATTACAATATATTTTCGGCATTACAGTTCTAATTCCAACATGTAATAAACTTTTCATGGTTTGACGGACCTCAAAAGATACACTAGGTGATTCAATGAAAAGTGAGATCAATAACTACGAGAAATTATCAACAGCTACAGAGTCATATTCAACTTAAAAAATAAAACAAATGGGCGATTGTATAAATACAAGCTACAATAATGGTTGTCAATGAGATCCTTACTACTAAAGTGATAGCACCATCTCTCCAATGCCAATTGTTTAGAAAGAAGAAGAGAAATCTGCTAGGAAAATACTTACAATAATCCAACAACAAGGAGAGCAGCTAAAAATAATAATTTCTAAATTTTACAGACAAGCGCAATAGTTGCCTAATCTTATAAGGAAAAATAGCAACCCCTATACTTATGTTTTGGTTTGGCAAGATTTCCATACATACCATTTAATGCCAATGTATTTACATATCAAACCCCTAAACTTCAATTTTTACATTTATACCACTTTATCTAATGCATAAAAAGTTATATTTCACTGTTTAAAAGTTAAAATAGCGGTACTTTTTATGTGATATGAAAGATTTAAGTGATATAAATGTAAAAAGTGAAGTTTAGGTTTTAGATATTTAAATAAATAGGAATTTTGGTTTGTATGTAAATGCCCCTCTGGTTTATTGAAACCCTCAAATTACTAGTAGGGTTTCTTCTGAAATCCTAACGGTATGTTTTGAGAATTCAACGGAATTTTATTATTGATTTGAGAATTCAGTAGAATTATTGATATGAAAGAGAGTATAAAAACCTTACATGAATCCTAGAATATGAAAAAAAAAAATATCATGAAAGGAAAGATATAAAACTTATATCTCCAATTAATCAATTCATAATAATTAATTGAAGATAAAGAAAACGACATAAAATAGGAAAAGAAATAAATCTAATCCAGAAAAATAAATCTAAAATTGGAAAGAAAATAAATCTAATCAAAGAAAATAACTCTAATTCTCATAACTTCTAATATAATAAATTATTTCTTAATATAACTTTTGACACTCCCTCTCAAGTTGAAACACGGTTGACAACCATGTTCAAACAATGGACGAGAAAATTCTTTTTGAGTTAGAAATTAAAGTCTATATCTCGTACAGGGTAATTAACACCAAGAGTATTTAACGATTTTTTTTAATTGACTGTAGCTTCTACAGTACTTGTAGGTAGGCAGAAGGCTTCTACAGGTAATGTTGAAGGCAAGTTTGCAGTAAAGTAGACAACCTACAGGAAAAACTGACTTCTAGTTGACTGTGATTATCTTTGACTGCAATTTTTGCAGTGTCTGTAGCTGAGCGAAAGCCTTCTACAGGTAACACTGTAGGGAAGTAGACAACCTACAGAAAAACTACAAGGTATGGCTTGCAGTTAAAAAAAGGAAGAGCACCTGCAGAAAAAACTGCAGGGTGTGACCTGGGGAATGACCTGAGAAAGGGACTGCAGTAGGAAGAAGCTCCGGAGAAGGTCCTGTTGCAGAAAAAGATTTGAGGGTCTGTGGAGATTTAAATATTTCAATTTCTCTCAAATTGATGCTACTTGCTCCATTAAACCATTTGCTATGTGGGTGTGACTAAGATTAAAATGTTTCAAGTTATTCAAGAAAACTAAAAAGTTGAAGTTGCTAATGTTTGAGTAAGATATATCCACGAATTTCCAGCAGCCTGATCGGAAACTTGAAAAAACCTAATCTGCATCAATAAAAGTTGCTCCAGTAACAATCAACGTTGACAAAGAAGAAGTGGCAATGTTGTCTCCTTCAACTATAGAATGGATAATGCAGTTACCCGTGTTTAAATAAGCAATAGAAAGAAAAGGTAATCAAGTAAGTTTTGGTCCAAGCTATATTCAAAACACTCAACATAGGAAACTTTTTAAATCTAAGTGTTCAAGCAGTGTCAGCACCTCCTATAATGATGATAGTGCCTTATCAGTGACAGGAATCCCTCCCAGATCCAACACACGGAGATTTACAAAAGAAGAGAGGCAGGGCACTCCATCAACAATCAATCTTGTTTCCAACACGCAGCTTCTCCAAACTTGAAATGGATAATAAATGCTTAATTCCATCATCTGTGACGCTTGAGCATCTTGACAGGTCCAATTCTTTTGGGCCATTGTGCCTTCTGAAGTCAACCATTTCTCGACGCTCTCGCCGCTTGCATTCGCAGCTTCAATACAGAGATCCACCAGCCCTCCATCCTTTTCCATTTTCGTTTGTCTCTCCTTCTAATTCTTCTGCTTCCCCTACCGAGGGGTTGATCTAGTGAGTTGTCAATAGTGCTATCTTTTTTAAGGCCGACAACTATAAGCAGAAAGACATTGCTGTCCTTATCGCAAGAAGTATGGGAACTAAAGGAATCTTCAGATGAGCTTGTAGACGGACCTGGTGTTACGGCTTTGAGGGGAAAACGAAATAAAAAAAACTCCATACAGGCTTGCAAGAACTACAAAGGAAGAATGCAGGAAGTTCTCATGAGGAGGCCTACAGGTAAGCTTTCACGGGAGGTAGATCTCACGGGAAGGCAGGTAGATCTCACGGGAGAAGGGTCCCTGTAGGAAGGAGAGATGGCCAACAGGAGAAAGACCGATGACACGCCTAAAAATTACCTACTTTTTCATATATATTTTATGTTCAATTTTAATAATTTTAAATGATATTACACTTTAAACAAAGGTATTTTGTATATTTTTTGTTTCAAGTACAACAAATGGACTTTTCGAGAAAATGAAGCAAAAATGGTGCAATTTAGAGTAAAAATGAGCAAGAAAAAAAATTCTGACTTGGCACATTTTTGACTTGAAAAAATTCTGACTTGGCACATTTTGATATGTTTTTCTATGTTTAATCTACTTTACATTTTTCACATATTTTTGAATGAAACTGCATTTAAAAAAAATGTTGTTTTCAAGTTTATTTTATAGGTATATCTGTTATGAGCAAAACGCAACTGAAAAGGGGCAAAACGGAGCTGAAACGGAGTCGAACGGGCGTCAGAGATGATATAAGACTGATTAAGGCGGTTCGGGACAAATTTTGAGTGGATTTTGAAGGCTCCAAATGATTCAAACGCCTCATGGAGTGATTCAATGCATCTAGACAATTTGGAAGACTCTTTAATGAAGGGATAAGTCTCTTGAATGGATGGACATGTCTTTTAAGATTCAAAATGTGACTTTTGGAGAGAAATTTGGAGGGAATTTTGAATTTTTTTTGAAAGGAGACAACCCCTAATTAAAAAGAAGATGAGTTTAGGGCATGAGTATGGCGTGAGAGTAAGATGAAGGCTTTGGAAAAGAGAGGATTTTCTTCAAAGGTTATAAGAGGAGAGGGAAGCTGAGAGATTTCTTCTTCATTACATTTCTAGAAGAGAATTGAGTGTGATTGTAAAGAGAGAAAGTGCTTAAAGAAAAATTTTAGGAATTTGTTTGGGAAGGAGTGTGAGATAAGTTGTGTTTTTTTTTTATTTTTATTTTGTAAACTAGTATTTATATATGAAATTTGTGTTTTGTCGTATCTCTCTCATGAATTCTGAGTAGTCTTCTTTATCTTTCTCCCTACAATGAAATTTGATTTTGTGATGAATTGATTTTGTTATATACAGTTTTAAATGTCAATAATTTATGATGATTCGAACTGTGATATTCATTTACTTTTTGATTTGACCAATTGAAATGTTAAAATGTGTTGAGAAATATATGATCCGAAAGGGCTATGATTTTTATAACATGACGAGAGTCACATTCGATTTCATGTGAGAGGATGTCATCCATGGGGTTGAGTGCAAATAAATGGGAAAATCTACTTTGTTGAATGCAAAATTAGAGATTTTGAGGTGACAGATTAAAATCTCAAATTTAGCCTAGTTGATTGGAAACTAATGCGAGATTGTTAGCTCTCAGGTGAGGGAGTAATGAGAGTTCTAGAGTGTCAGCCGGTATCATCCCAACCTAACCACGGAATTAGGGACCAACTCTGGATTATTTAATGTTCTTTATGCACTTGAAAGAGGGTAAAGAATAGGATTGCTCTTATTTGGTACAATACAATTTTATATATAATTTTAAATGATTTTAATTACTTCACTGACCATGTACTCATTGTAAAGAGGAATGATGTTTTCTTAAATTTGAACTATTCATCACAAAATTTTGTTTAGACCTAGTAAATTTAACATTGAAGTTTAGAAATTAGTTTAGTAAAATTAGTTCTTTTAGTTATATTTCTATTAGCATTTATTAAACTCATTTTAACTTGTCTTTCTTACTTTAATTTTTATAGTTTGAATATTGTGATTTATATTATTATCATAAGAATTTTCATCTTCCAAATTAAAACTTGATAGTAATATACTAGAATTAGCCTAAGGGATTTCTTACTGCGCTTCTCTGTGGGATCGATACTGGGATTTTTAAAGAATGTTTTAAAGAGTTTTAAAAGAAAATCCTATATTACTTTAAGCAATATGTGCACTGGCATAGAATCTCTAGTGTATGAACTACTTTATATATTTTATATAATATTTCGATTTTGCACATTAAATACTTAATATAAATTGGGTCAAGATTTTGGTCATATTTTTTGAAGTTAAATTGCTGCATAAGTTTAAGACAGGTCAAGTTTTTGGCACTATCACTGGGGATTTAAATTGACATAAAACACGCAGAAAAACAGCACACACCAGGGGCGCATCAAGTTTTTGGCATCGTTGTCGGGGTAACTTCGATAAGATCTTTAGGAGAATTTTAATTAAACCTGGAAGACTTAGATTTAGAATTTACAGTATTATTATATAGTGTGATTGATTATTGTGTGTTTATTTTAAAGAAAATCCAAAATACCAAAATTATTTTTGATATATATCCTATTAGTTAAGTCTTTAGATTTGTATGTGTAGTTCGGGAGCTGCAGACCTTGAATTTTACAAATCAGATTTAGAGAGAACTTTTGGGAAGATTTGAAAAGACTTCATGAATTTAATGTATAAATGACGAATCAACGATATAATTCAGATTTTGATTATAATTCTAGTAGCTTTGAAAGAGTAAACCCCAAGAGAGTGGCAAATTTTCAAGAAGATAAGCTTACAATTTTAATTTCTCAGGTTGCAGATATTGAAAGGAAGTTGGATCAATACATAAAAAGATATCCTCAAGAAATCCAAATTATTGAAGAAAATTCATTAAAACAATGGATTGAAACTTGTCATGAGATACATAATTCTTATTCTGATTATTACAATCCAAGTTGGGAAAATCATTTGAATTTTAACATGAATAATAATTTTGGAGGAGAAAACTAATTTTGAAAAGATAATTAATTTAATCAGACATGTAATTGAAATAGTCAAAGTAATTTTAATGATTAACTTTTTTTTTCCTCATAATTTTAACTTCAACCCCCAGAATGAGAAGTATTTATTAGAAGAGGTTGTTATTCAAATGGAAAGTGAGCTGGAGTGTCAAGGGACCGCAATAAGGAATGTGCAATAAGGAATTGGGCATATTATTAACTCAATTAATAATTCTCCTCAATTTAACTCCAACCCACGGGATGAGGAGAAGGAATTAATGGGATGAGGAGAAGGGATGAGGAGAAGGAATTAATATTAAAAGAGGTCGTGATTCAAATCAAAAGTAAGCTGGAAAATCAAGATGTCGCAATAAAGAATATAAAAAACCAACTGGGGCAGACTATTAATGCAATTAACAGTTATCCCCAGAGATTTTACTTGGTAAGCCTGAGATAAACCCTAAAGAGATGAATGATGAGCAATTTAAAATTATCGAACTAATATTTAGAAGAGAATTCGATGATATGTTTCAAAAGAACTTTAAGTTGAGAAATGAGGATAAGGAGATTGAAAGACTAATGGAAAAAATTCTTAAGAAATTAGAAAAACATATTTCCTCAACTAAGATAAATATAGAAAGACCACATCTACCATTTACTCAATACCAAAAGGAAGAATTGAAAGAAAATCCTAAACAAAAGAGTAACCTAGAAGAATTTGATCCATAATTTGAATTATCTAGAGAGAATTCGATCCAAAATTTGGGAGAACATGAAGTATCTTATAAAAATCTATTTCTTAGAAAATTTAAGAAAGATATTAATATGAAAATTGAGAAAATCACTAGAAGAATATTGAATCTAGAAAGAAATATGAGGAACAAGGATATGAATCAATCTGAAAAGCAAGAGCTCAAAGAAAAATTTTAATTCAAGGATTTTGTAGGAATCTCTGGATCTAAAAAAGATTGGGTGATTGATCAAGGATTACTTAAATGAAATTTTGATCGAGGTGGAATCATTTGTCGGAGTGGCGACGTTAAACAAAGCGTTTTATGAGTGGCAACCCATAGTTATCAGTATGGTTTGATTTAGTGTGCTTGAGAGTTATGATTGTTAATGTTGTATCGTATTGTTTTAGTGTTAATTGATTAATTTGATTGATGATTGGTAGATGTTTGGATTGTTAGTGGTTTAATTTAATTTTTGTGTGTCATGAGAGAGGTGATTCCTTAACTTCTTATTATGGCTACTTATGTATTCTCTTGTAGTAGTTTGATTGATGAGTCCAACACAACTCGGGTCTCACTCGGACTTAAATTTTACAAGAGGCATCATTAATTTTAACAGTGACAAGTCCATCTCAATTTTGTTACTTCTTTTCTCTGACTTTGTTTTCATTTGATAGGAGTAGCTAACCTATTTGATGAGTAACATGTGGATGAATTTATATTATCCTTATAACTACTAGAGGTGTTTAATTAAGGGATATGGTGATGTTTGGGGTTGGTGCTCGAGAGCCAATATGTCAGGGATAATCTTATCTTTGGGATTAGAATCAATAAAATCATTTATAAGTATCCAATATATCTTTGTAGTGATTCCTTTAGAAATTGGAAGTAAATTGGTGAGATGCAATGAGTTAAACAAAGAACTGATCTCATTTATCATTTGTATTTATGTTTGTGTTATAATAATATAAAGATTTGGAGAACACATAAATATATATATTCCTATGTCAATACATGTTCTGATTATTAGTCTTTTCTTTCCATTTTATCGAGCATGTTTTAGTTTAGATTTACTTTCTCCCGCAGTCATTTTATCATGATTATGCACATATATGAATTTGATAGGATGTTGTAGTAGTTAGTAGATTCAACTTTTATTTTTTCTTCCTGCTACATTTTATGGAATTAAGTGTAAAATATTTAAAAATTCAAACTTGGGGGAAAGAAAAATTTCTTTTAAAAAAGAAGTAAACTAAATTTTATTTGTACTCAATTAACTATATTTTTAAAATTAATTTAACATAACATTGGATATTAGAGTTTAACTCTAAATGACTATATTTATATTTGTAAATATTATGATAAATTTAAGTAAAAGTTTTTAATAATGAAGGTCAATTCTAAAGTTAAATGTATTTGGCATGAAAGGATAAGACTATGTTTTTCTATTTAAAGTAAAAGAAATTGTATTTTTGAAGTATTAAGAATCTTAAAGCTTCATGTAAGAAGAAAAGAATGAGAGTTTATGAAAAAATTATCAAAACTAACATGAATTTATAAAGTGAAGAAATGTAAAAAGTTTTAACTTTAAAAAGTGGATGAAGTTTAAAATTATTAAAGGTTATCCAGATATAGTAATCCTCACTTGAAAAAGAAAAAAAAAAAAGAAATGATAGAAAAGATCCTGAATATAAAAAATAAAAAAAAGAATGTAAGGAGAAGCTTGAGGAGATGTCTAATCAAAAATTAGTTTCACTTCAATCAACTTGAGAAAAATACTTACATTTTTTAAACTTGTATTTGAGTATTAGCATCCTTAATAGTAAAGTTTTTATGAAATTCTTTTTCATATGGATATTCTAAGTATAATTGATATAACAAATTACAGTTATTCTTGAAATGAATGGAGATTCAGAAATCTTAGATTTGATTACTAGGTATTCTTATACTTTTAGTTTTAATCTAAGTTATTAAAAGTTTTTTCTTAAATTATAATATTTTATTTATTAAACTAAGTATAGAAGTTTATAAGTTAATCTCTATCCTAAGTCATATTTTTATGTAGTAAAAGGGTCCGTTTGGCGCGGCTTTATCCTCGCGGTGCGGCCGGAGGCTGCCGAAGAAGATTGTTTGGCGCGGCATTTCATCTGAAGCCAGAAAGCAGAAAAGAGACGAGTAGAAACCGGAGAGTTTCGAAGGAGTCCTTCACCAGAAACTATGCCTCTCAGTCGATGGAGAATAAAAGAAGCGCTATCATTACGAGGTGGAAGGAGTCGTCTTCGGCTTATTTCTTTAAACTCCTTTCCCCCATCTCTTCCATCCATGAGAGCTTGAAAAGGGTTAACATTTCCGCCATAACGTGCTATCACGGACGCCGTATCGAGGACATCGCGGCTGCCTTTTGCCTTCTTCTTTGCATGGAATTATCAATTTTTGGTAAGGAAAACAAATCAGGAAGCGGAAGGATGGAGAGTTATTAGGGATCAAGTGATTTGTCTGAAAGGATATATTAATTTCTCTGATTTAGAGAGTTTTCTTTTTTATTATGGATAAATTGTTGGGGCTTTTTACTTTCTCTATTAAATTTTGTGAAATCTCTTAATTTCTCATTAGAGATTTCAGTTTTTTGTGAGGATTTGATCTGGCTGTTGTGTTCTTTGCTTAATCAATGCATCTATGCTTCCTTAATTGAAGTTCTTCATAGCAATAATTAAGACTCGACTTATGAATGAGAATTCTGCCTCATCTGATTTTTATTGTGATCTTCATTGGAAAATTGGATTGTTAATCTCGGAAGGGCGTCGTTGAAATGACATATCATTCTTTCTTGCAAAATTGCGGTTTGCAAGATTTACCTGCTTTTCTTCTCATGATTGCTTTCATTTACTTATAGGTAGAAAAATAAAATTAACAACTATGAGGCCAATTCTTACAAAACATTAAGTCGAGGTATCTTTAACTATTTTTTTTTTTCAAAATAACTTAGGGTCTCTATAGGAATGCACATAATTCTGCAGATTTACTGCAGTGTTAAATGGCATTTTGCTGAAGGCTGAATTGTATAATGCTTATTATGCAGGTATCGATCTGTTAATTTTTTAACAGATGATGCTTGATAGTGGAGAGGATATGCTTTTTTTGCATAATAAATAGTAAACTTTCGTAGTATTTGGAACTTGAAATTTGGAGATTTCTCGAAGGTTAGGTGGCAGAATTGTGTGATGGCATTTGCTTTACCATTTATCTCCTATGAAATCTGTTGGAACTAATGAAATTGTATTTTCATCCAGAATTCCCTCTTGATGATGCAAAAGCTTATGTAGCCTTAAAAAATTGGTAGGCCAGTATTAACATTTAGTTTTGATACCAATGTTTCAAAAATAATGGAAGTCCATTCAGTTCCAGCATTCACATTTGATGTAGCTTTGATCACATACGCTGAAATTCATTAAACTTACAGAATATTATATGAAATTACTTGTGAACATGATCTCAGTTATTTTAAGTATTGTCACGGAAACTACTGCTCAAAATTGATTGGAAGAATGTTTTTACAATTGAGAATGCCTATTATTTGTGGTATTTTAATGTGCATATAAGCATTAATACTCTAAAACTTCAATTCTTTACATGCGTGCAACTTTATATGAAAAGTGAACTTTATGCTGACAGGGTAATACATTTGGTGTGGTATATGAGATTTGGATAATAATGAAGTTAGAAATTAAACATGTAAATATTTAAGAATTGGGTGGTATATATGTAAAATTCTATGGACATTCATGGGATGAGACAGTAGGAAGCAACGATCTATCTTTGGGGAAATTCATTCTGAAAAGTTATGAGTTTTAGAGTATTAATATGAATACCTTATTTATGTTCGAAGAACTTTGAGACTTGATTGAAAATTTATATGCAGATCTTGCTTAAGATGAAGCAAGATTGAAGGAAAATAGAAAGAGGAATTCCTAGGCACTCTTCTTCACTCAACAATCATTGCATGAAACATTATTATGTAAGATTGCTGCAACGAAGACTTTTCGGAATGGCAGCATAGTCAATTTTATGATCAACATTGTTCTAGCAGTCTCGATGTCGTTGGAAGCACTCTGGCTCAGTTTTACATGTTTTCACATTTGACAACTTTGGTTTTCATCAAGTTGCCTTTCTAAAGCATTTATGACACTTTAAATGTGATGTTGTAGATTGTTTTATGACCCAATGGTGTTTGAACTATTCTGAAAGGGTATTGCTAGTGTTGACAAATTAATTTTCATAATTATGTTGTGGTTGAAAATGAACTAGTTCAAATCTTACAATGCTTAGCCTGATTAAGTGATTGACTTTAATATTTATATAGCGAACTCGAGATGTCTTTATTGTTTGACTACCTTTTTCAATAAAATATATTTATTACAAATACGATTTGCAATTACATATTTAAATTTTTTACATATATACATAAATTTTTTAAACAGTTTTACCACACAGGGGCAGCTGGGTCATTTCTTTAGAAACAGCTGTCTCACAGCTGTTTTCACATAGTTGCACCAAACAGACAGCCCGCCTCCCTGCAGTTGCTTCCCCGCAACAGCTTTCTGGGGCAGCACAGCTGTAGCTGAAAAGCTGAGAAGCTGCAGCTGCGCCAATCAGACCCAAAGAGTTACTTGAAGACAAGTAACGTTTAAATTTGGGAGATTTTGACACGCCTAAAAATTGTCAACTTTTTCATAAATATTTTAAGCTCAATTTTAATAATTTTTAAAGATATTACACTTTAAACGAAGGTATTTTGCATATTTTTTGTTTCAGAAACAAAAAATAAAATTTTAGAGAAAATGAAGCAAAAATGATGCAATTTAAAGTAAAAACGAGCAAGAAAGAAAATTATGGCTTGACACATTTCGATATTTTTCTATGTTTAATCTACTTTACATTTCTCACAAGTTTTTTTAATGAAGTTACACTTTACAAAAAGATTGTTTTTATACTTATTTTGTAGGTATATCTGTTAGGAGTGAAACGCAACTGAAACGGAGTCAAACGAAGCATAATAGTGGAGTTGTTGTAGGGTGGCGCCTGAGGAGCCAGAATCCAGAGAACTGGCGCCAGAGACAATATAAGACGAATTAAGGCGGTTCAGGATGAATTTTGAGCGGATTTTGAAGGCTCTAAATGATTCAAATGCCCCATAGAGTGATTCAATGCAACTAGACACTTTGGAAAGCTCTTTAATGAAGGGATGTGTCTCTTGAATGGATGGACATGTCTTTTTAGATTCAAAATGTATGACTTTTGGAGAGAAATTTGGAGGGAATTTTGAATTCTTTTTTAAATGAGACAGCCCCTAATTAAAAATGAGAGGAGTCTAGATCATGAGTGTGGCGTGAGACTAAGAGGAAGACTTAGGAAAATAGAGGGTTTTCTTCTAGTGTTGTAAGAGGAGAGAAAGGTTGAGAGATTTCTTCTTCATTACATTTCTAGGAGAGAATTGAGTGTGATTGTAAAGAGAGAGTGTTTAAAGGGAACTTCTAGGGATTTTGCTTGGGAAGAAGTGTAAGATAAGTTGTGTTTTTTTTATTTTTTTTTTAAACTTATTTTTTTATGTTTTGTCATATACTTCTCATTAATTCTGAGTAGTCTTCTTTATCATTCTCCCTACAATGAGATTAAGTTTTGTGAAGAATTGATTTTATTATATACGATTTTAAATGTCAATAATTTGTGATGATTTGAATTTTGATATTCATTTATTTTTCGATTTGGTCAATTTAAATGTTAAAATGTGTTGAGATGCATATGATCTGAAAGTGTTATGATTTCTACAACATTGTGAGAGTCATATTAGATTTCATGGGAGAGAATGTCATCTATAGGGTTAAGTGCAAATAAATGGGAAAATCTACTTTGATGGATGCAGCATTAGAGATTTCAATGTGACATATTTAAATCCTCAATTTGATACAGTTGATTGGAAACTAATGCGAGATTGTTAGCCCTCAGGTGAAAGAGTAGTGGGAGATCTGGAGTGGCAGTCGGTATCCTCCCAACCTAAACACAGAATTAGGGACCAAACTCTGGATTATTTAATATTTTTTATACACTTGAAAGAGGGTAAAGAATAAGATTGCTCGCATTTGGCACAATACAATTTTATATATAAATTTAAATGATTTTAATTACTTCACTAACCATGTACTCATTATAAAGAAGAATGATATTTTCTTAAATTTGAACCATTCGTCACAAAACTTTGTTTAGTCTTAGTAAATTTAACTTTGAAGTTTAGAAATTAGTTTAGTAAACTTAGTTCTTTTAGTTACATTTCTATTAGCATTCATTAAACATATTTTAACTTGTCTTTCTTACTTTAATTTTTATAGTTTGAATATTGTGATTTATGTTATTATCATAAGAATTTTCATCTTCCAAACTAAGACTTTATAATATACTAGAATTAGCCTAAGGGAATTAGCCTAAGGGATTTCTTACTGCGCTTCTCTATGGGATCGATATTGGGATTTTAAAAAAAAATCATATATTACTTAAAGCGATACGTGCACTTGCGTAGAACCCCTAGTGTGTGAACTATTTTATATATTTTATATAACATTTCGATTTTACATATTAAATACTTAATATAAATTTGGTCAATATTTTGGCCATATTTTTTTAAGCTAAATTACTGCGTAAGTTTGGGACGGGTCAAGTTTTTGGCACTGTTACTGGGGATTTAAATTGACCTGGGGAGGCACTGTTACTGGGGATTTAAATTGACATAAAACACGCAGAAAAACACGATACACCAGGAGCGCATCAACCGACGACTAAAAAAACTGCAGGGGGAGGAGCTGACGGCAAGAAAGGCTGCAGAAGGAAGTTCCGGCGGCGGGAAAGGCTACGAGAGGGAATTCTGGTGATGAGAAAAGCTACAAGAGGGAATTATGGCGACGAGAAAGGCTGCAGGAGGAAATTCCAGCGGCATGGCCTACAGCGAGAGGAAGTTTCTGGTAGAAAACTAAAAAATAGGAGGAAGGCCCTGAAGCACGCCAAAGATTGCTAGCTGCAGGGAATAGGAAATTTTCGACGGCAGGAAACACTAGGGTTTGTTTCAAGACTTTGATACCATTTACATTTTGAGAATTCAATGGAATTATATTATTAATATGAAAATAGGATATAAATACCCTTACATAAATCCTATAATAGGAAAGACAAGAAAAAGAAAATAACATGAAGGAAAGATATAACACCTCTTTCTCCAATTAATAAATGCATAACAATTACTTAGAGATAAAAGAAACGACATAAAATATGAAAGCCTAAAATAAGAAATAAAATAAATCCAATCCAGAGAAATAAATCTAAAATAAGAAAGGAAATAAATCCAATCCAAAAAAATAAATCTAACCCTCATAGCTTCTAACATAAATAAGTTATTTCATAATATAACTTGTAACACTACCAATACTAACTTAGTTTCTCATGAAAGTTAAAAAAATTTCATACCAAAACTTCAAAATTATCTCCTGTACTATACCAAGAATTCATATCATCGTCATCATCTTTACTCTTTATGAATACTCATTCTTCATTCACTCATACTAAGTGTTGCCTAAGATGTTAAATCTAATCATCATGAACCATTTTAAACAGCTTCCAACACGTTGACAATACGCCCATCTCTTCTCTTACCCAATCACCTAAAATTGATCTATTGGTTGCATTTTAGACCCCTTTAATGGGTGTGTTTTCCTCCACTCATCTATTGTACATGCCCAAACCATCTAAGTATATTTGAAGGCTCCGTTGTTTATACACAGCTTTCCATTCTACAGAAAGTCCGAAAGTTTGTTTCGCTGCATCACTTTTGAGAATCCTCAATTTTCTTTCATAAACTGCTATTGTTTTATAATTACTTGAAAACATGGCTTTCCAAAAAAATAACTTCCCAACACATTTAAGAAAAAAATAAAGGAGCCCACTATTCCTTAATTTAAATTGACTTTAGCCCATCTAATCATTGATTAGCTTATCCTTCCTAATTATGCAATACATCTATCTCAACATTCTTTTTTATAATAAACTTAGATATCAACGACTTATTATTCACTTGAATCCATACAACATTATTAATCTAATTGTCTTTTTTTATTAGATTTACCTCCAAGCGTTGGATTATAACCCCCTTAATGCATAAAACTCGTAATGCATTTTCATTTCTTATTGTCAAGGCTATATCATCATTGTCATCTATAATATGTTCGAAAGCTCAAAACTACCACACCACAGTATCAATTTATCCTCTAATAACATTAATTAATAAATCTTAATATCATGCACATTAAGGGTCTGTTTGGGGCAGTTGCAGCTTATCCAGTTTATCCTGATAAATTGTTGCTCAGCAGCTGATCCGGATAAATTGTCTGACTGTTTGGTTTGTGCGTTTGGAAAACAGTTGATTCTGGATAAATGATCATTTTGCCCATGTTTTGGATAAGTTGTTTAGCTGTTTAGTTTGTTCGTTTTGAAAAAACCAAATCATTTGAATCGAATATAATTGTCAATCCCATAGTAATTAAAAAAACAGATGATCCAACTTCAAGTGTCCCAGATGCGATAAAATAATAGCCTTAATGATCGAATTTGGCTTAGCGAAACAACCAAAGCAGGGCTCTTTCAGAAGTAGCAACAATTAAAATAATGATTAGGTGAGAATTAATATGGCTATAGTGTCATACATTTTTGTAATACATTTTTGTCAAGCAAACACTTGTCTACCATTATGCATCTAGCACTTGAGATTTAAAACAACAGAGAACCTCGATGAAAACTAAAAATACAAATAGAACTAATCCAAGTTTAAAAGAAATGCACAAGCAATAACAAACTGAGGAAGAACCAGATTTTAACTAGGCTTCAAGTACCTCTTGCATTATAAGCATGAACAGATTAGGTCAATTACATCTAGGTTTCTGTAATTTAGGTCAATACTTCTTTACCTTTGAGTCCCCTGAATTTGTTTATGGTTTCATTTTCCTTGCAGTACATCAATATCAAACCATAAACTTGAAGCTGCATGACCAAATTACATCATTCCATAGGACCTTATGCCATTAATACTACCAAACATTGTCACACGAGACCGCTGGCTTGAGTTTGGAAAGGCGCCAACAATGCCAGTAGGCAATCGGTGATAGTGGCAACCCTTGATTTAATAATTGCATAGAAAGCGACAATAATACTAAGTTATTAAGGCATCAATGTATGATTTGGTAATGGTATATGTACAAAAGGAATTCAAGATCAAGTTCAAGAAGCAAAGAATGCAAACTTAAGTCCAATGTCCCCTGGATCAAAAATTAAGAGACAAATATAAAATTTATCCTAGCTGCTAAATGTAAGTAAATAGTGTCTGAATATCTCAAAAATCACCATTCATCTTCCAAGTTCAAAACATAGAAACTAGAAAAAAAGAGAACCCAAAACATCAACAGAAGATGAGAATGATGAAAATGAAATTCTAATCATCAGAAAACCTATCAAATCATAAACCATAGATCCAACACTTATCTGAATTCTCAAAACTCACAATCATCCCAAACAACCTTCTCGCTCCCCCGGATTGCAACTTAATTTCCCATCTCACCAACCTGTGATTAATCGATGACTTCAAAACCTAAAGGAAAAAGATTGTAACAATCTCTCATGGTACCTAAGACAGGATCTTGACACACTCTAACGGAGCAACGGCAGTCTTGGCAATGCCTCTAGGGATCCCACTAGCGAGGAGCTCCTTGATTGCGACCGTGGTGGACTCCTCGATCCCGTGGAGCACGCTCCTGGTCCCCTCCACCCTTACCCTATTCTCCTCTTCCTCATCTCTATGGGCTTAGAATAGCCAGGGTGGGAGGGAGAAGAAGGGAGTTCATAGGAAGGTGGATAACCCAAGCACGCAAGGAGCTCTCTCGGAAGAGTGGAGAAGCTTCCTGGGGACTTCAAGAGACGCGCGGCTACATACGTGCCCACCGCCAGACGGAGGATGCGAGCGAAGAGGAAAGAACCGAAGAGGAAAGAACCGAAGGAGGGCACGGGACACGCGATCGAGAGCGAGGGCACAGAAGTAATAAAAGCGAACGAAACGCGGCCGGTGAGAGTCATCCCGCGGGCAGCGTCTTTAAGAATTAGAAAACGGTGTTTTGAGATAAGCTAATGAAACGCGCGAAACAAACGCTATACTAGCATTTACAAAACGCCGTCCGCAATTATAAGCTGTCCCAAACGGGCCCTAAATCTACATATCATATACTTAATTTTTGTTCTACTAACTCAAATCTTTCATCTTCTGATTTCTCTACTATTCTAATTTTTCACTTATTTTCATGTGTCTCTAATTATAAGTATGTCATCTACAAAAAACTGTACACTGCAACAAATCACAATGAATCTATTTTATAAGGATTTCATAAAAAAAACACTTTCAGGGTTCAAGACAACTTAAAATCAATTTATTATTCTTTCTTGTAAATTTTTTAAACAAATTTTTATTTTTACAAATCGTTCAAATAATAGGGAGTTTTGTAAAATTCCCATAGAACAAAAAACAGTGTTTGAAGATATATGCAGAAGCCAATAGTCAGTGGTGCTCTCTACCCGCTGCAAATCTGCTCAAGCTCGTTAACTCGCAAAATTCTACTATTTATAAGTGTGTGTTAGGGGCAGCTTAATGTCTGCGGCGCGTTTTAAAAATGTCGCTCGTCCCATTTGGTTGGTGTCGCGAGGGATTATTCTAATAATTCAATCATAATCGAATCGAATTTCAGATTAAACGCAGTCGTGGGATCGACCTTGCGGCCCGCATTCCTTAAGGGAACTAATACCCCGCTGCCCCCAAACGCTCTCTCGACTCTCGCTTGCCCTAGGTGTGATCGATCTCGCGAAGGTTGCGCTTCTCTACCTCACCCGCATCTCTCTCGCCCTTAGCATTGCCTTTCTCCTCTCCCTTCTCACTCGAAGCTCTGGTTATTGTGCTCTATAAGTAAATTCATGCGGTTGTCGATAGATTGGCTTTCCTTATGCGATTTTTTACTCTCATTTTTTGCAATTTGTTGTGAGATTTTTGTCAAATTGGTGATTTGTGATTTATGATTTCTCATTTGCGGTCTTATTGATTTTGGATTTGGATCTTGCAACAAAAAAAAAATGTGAAATATTTTGGATATTGGATGAAAGGTTCTAGATGTTGCTTCAATGGTAGTTTGCGACATTTAGGGAGCCCTGTTTGAAAAATGGATGAACTCGGTTGATTGAATTTTGCATGCCATTATTTAAGGTATCCTGTGTGAAAAAAGGATTAAATCGGGTGGTTCATTTGTATCATGTTCGAAAAATCGATAGTCTTGCTACTTCTAGTTTGAAAAGTGGCAAGTGAATTTAGTGTTTCATTTGTATGTGAAGGTTAAGCATTGAGTAGTTCGGACTTACTGTGAGCCTCATCTCAAAATGACAGCCATTTTTGTTTATGTTTCAACTGTGAAACTGAAGTTTGGAGGAAAGAGCATGCTTCACTTGCACATAGCAATGTTTTGGGCGCCCCATATGTAATTGCTCCAAATGCAAATATGGGTTGGGGTTTCTTCACTTCCTTTGATGTTTGAATAGTAATTTTAAAAAATAGATGAGATAGGGTGCTTCATTTGTTCATAGCTTTGTTTCGACTAGGCTATTTGTAATCGCATCATCTCAAAATTGCATAAGATTTTTTTTTTTTTGTTTCATCTATGAATGTGGGAAGTTTGTGGATATATGGTGGGGGATGGGTGGTGGCTGCGGCGGGGTTGGGTGGTGGCGTGGTGGGGGTTATGATGGTGGCTGTGGTGGGGGTAGATTGGTGGTTGTGTTGGGTGTTGGATGGTGGTTGTGGTGGGTGTTGGATGGTGGTGGTGGTGGAGGTTGGTGATTGTGGTGGGTGTTGGATTGTGGCTATGGTGGGGGCAGGATGGTGGTTGTGGTGTGGTGGGGGTTGATTAATGGTTGTGGTGGGTGTTGGATGATGGTTGTGGTGGTGGTATTAAGTGAGCTAAAGGCAACCAAAACCCCTATTTTTTAAGGTTTGATGTCTTCTTGTTGTGACAGGTTCGATGATGGTTATGATCGGTGTTGGGTGGTGGTTGAGTGGGGGTTGGTTGGTGGTTGTGGTGGGGGTTGGGTGGTGGCTGTGGTGGGGGTTGGATGGTGGTTGTGGTGGTGGTGGTATTAAGTGAACTAAAGGCAATCAAGAACCCATGTTTTATAAGGTTTGTAGTCTTCTTGTTATGACAGGTTCGGCGATGTTGATATATTTAGTTCTCTGAGACCTCGCACCGGCACCAAACCATAATTGATTACTACTTTTGTCAATTTATAAAGTCTATGTTTATTTTATGTTCCATTGATTATTGATATTTTAATATTATAATTTTTATGTTGTTTGTAATTTTTTTTTCTTCTTTTTTTATTCTTCTTGTTTTTTATTTGTGAGGTTCATGATGAGACGTTTGACCTTATAGGTTCTCATGAATTGTCTGTTAGCCGCTATTGGTTGATATCACATATGAAATCCTAATAAAGTCAACTAAGTTCTCTTATTTCTGATGTCGGGGTTTTTGAGGTACTTCTGGATGATCTTTTTTGGTGATATGCATATGTGACACACACGAGTTTGGTATTAAGTCAGCTAAAGGGAACTGAGAATTCTTATTTTATAAAGTTTGTTGTCTTCTTATTGTGACAGGTTCGGTGGGATTGGTATACTTAGTTCTCTAAGACTTCACGCACAAACAAAACTGTAATTGATTATTGTTTTTATCAATTTATGTTTGTGTTATGATTAATGGATTGTCTTTTGAATCATTCACGGAAGATGAGCTCTAGGATTTTAGAGGCCTCCCAACGAGTGCTATGTCACTGTAGACTACAGACTTCCCTACTGACGTCACATCAGGCACATACTTCGTCTGCATTTTAAAATTAGTATTATCAGATTTTTAATTATAATTTTAATTTTTTTTAAAGAATATTGATACTCACTGTTAAATGAGGTGTGTATCTTATCTTTTATAATATTTTGGAGTAGTTTTTGCTTCTCAAGTATCAAATATATTGCTATGACAATTTTGTTGCAAATAGCATTACTGTACAGGTGCAAAATGATCATTTATTCAGAAACAGCTACAAAACAGTTGTTTTCCAACAACACAAATCAAACAGTTAACCAGCTTATCTGAATTAGTTACTGCTCAGAAGCTTATCTGGATCAGTTGTTTATCAACATCTTATTAATAAGCTACAGCTGCCCAAAATTGACCCACCCTAAGTGAAATTTACATAAGAAACACACAATTCTTATGTATTTACACATCTCACGCCTAAAATTTCATATGTACATACATAGCACTTTTATAATTTAAATCTATGCATTAAAAGATGTTTAAAAAGTGATAACATTGCTATTTTTTATGTGACATATAGATTTAAGTGCTATGTGTTTAAATTTGAAAGTTTAGTTGAGAAATACGTAAACACACAGGAACAGTGTGCTATTTATAAATTAATTTCGGTCAATCCTAAAAAAAATCAAAACAAAAATAAAAAGTGGTGTCTGCTCTTCCCGACAAGGCCAAATTAAAAATTAAAAGCTCATCCAAACTCTCTTAGCTTATTCTTTCAAATCATCTCGGTCAGCGAAATCATCTACTACTTAAATTAATTATAGTTCAAAAGAAATGAGAATCTTCAATCACTCAAAAGCTTTTCAAAAGTCTCCCTGAACAAGCACAAAACAAACTAGAAGACAACAGTGATTTTACTAAAAGTTCGTTGGATGTAAGTGGTTCTACTTTTTTCTAAATAAAATTAGTATTTCTATAATAGTTTCTTCTTGCAAATACTCTAATAATTTCGTTCAGAAAATTCATCTTACCGAAATTCGTTCGCTGCAGAGTTAGGCACGTCGCTAACCTTAATCAACTCCAAATAGTAAAACATAGAAAAGGCGTGGGTAGCAAAGAAAATTGTGGCTCTTCTTCAATAAAACCCAACTCCAGATTCGACACAACCGACAACCAATTCAGCTATGCTTACCTCACAAATTCGAATAGAGAAGGCTCGGAAAATTCGAGATCTTCGGAGGCAGGTCGGCAGAGAAAATGATAGTTCTCGGCAATTAGGGTTTCAGGGCTCAGCACTTATGGATTTCCAATATTTTGGGGGCGAAGCAATGGCGACAGTTCGGAAGCTTCGGAATTCGGAGATTAGGAGGCTTTCGGGACGAACTCCACTCGCATAGAAAACAGAAATTTTGCATCATTCCACATGGCTCTACTCAATATATCTAAAACATTTACATGCATAGCAGCCAATTCGTGCTCATTTACTTATCTCGCACCAAATTTTAAATTTTTACATCTAAAACATGATTCATTAGTTATGAGAAGTGGAAATAATATAATTCATCTTTTCATATTTGGATGTTTAGAATGTAAAAAGAAAAATTTTGATGTGAGAAAAGTAAATGCATCAGAATAAGACATTAATTTTCGTATGTCTGACATATATATGAACTTTGTATGCCTAAATGTCCCGTAAATGTTGTATTATACCCATGCTTAATTTTTATATATACATCACTTGATATATTTAATGCTTAAACTTTACTATTTATGTATATAGCACTCAAAACACAAAATAAGATGAAAAAAAACACCCAACCTGACCATTCCATCAAATCCTCGCTCAAGCCCATGATCTGACTACATTCAACATCACAGCCCCTAACCTCACCGTCTCCTAACCCACAGTTTCTCGTCTCATTGCCTTCAACTTGCCACATACCGCCTCGCCACCTCTTACATTGTCGTCTTCAATCTCACCACCACTAATCTCTCCATCTTCGAATTCATCACATATAGAAGCTTGGCCATTAAAGGTAGTTTGCTCCTTCCCTTCTTGTGTCAAGTGAGTGTTCAATGAGGTCCATTATTGATATCGGAGTTAACCCAAAACCCAACAGAAGAATATTTTTGTTGTTGAAATTAAAATGAGTTACAAAAAAAAAGACTCTTAAAACTGGAGTAAAACTCAACATAACACAAATCTGCTATCAATGTGGAGCAAGACGACAGATGAAGATCGGTCGTGATGGGAAAATTCGGTGATTGGATGGCAAGTGGAGGTGAGATATGAATTTGATGGAGATGAAGAGGTTGAGCAAGAAACAGAGGGCTAGAGGACTGAGATTGGTGGCTGGGAGTAGGGAGGTGTGTGTGTTGACCTTACTTTTGGTTGAGGTCTAGAAACTTCTTTAGTAGTCTAGGTTTAGCCATAGGACTTTTCTATTGACTAGTCTTAGAAAATTAGAAAAGGTACCCCCACCATTAGAAATTCAAAACTTTTCTTTTTACTCAACTTGAAATTCCACATATTGATCCTAACCTCTAGCATTTAGTAGATAAGATCATTATAAGAGAATTCAAGAAGAGTCCCTATAGGATTACTTGGCTTTAGGATTGACCCTGGGTGTTGACTTGGAACTAGGGTACACCATATCTTCACAATACATTAACCCATGGTTCATTTAGAATGAATATCTATCCAATTCTATGTGAAATGCCTAACTTGGTCTTTTCCCCTAGGCACCTCTAAATTACCTAACTGCCCTTGGGACCCAAATTTGGCTAAAATTCCCAAATTTTGCCAAAATACCCAAAATTGAT